>NW_024378204.1:0-25000 GCF_016835505.1 Polypterus senegalus
AAAACAAATTACCCTGGGCTTATATTTTTCAAAATTGGGGGCTGTGCCCCCCTTCCCACCCCCTTTTTAAAAAATACCAAAAAACCCCGGGGTTTCCCCAGAAACTGGGAGAACCCTCAGAGGTTTGAGGAACTTCCCAAAGCGGGGACAAGGGGAGGATTTTCCCCAAACCCTCCCATCCTTGCTACACCTTACGTAATTTGTTAGAGTTTGATTAAATTTTCCACTGGGCCTCGGTTTAGGATGATCCCGAGGTTTTTAAATGCTTTTTTTTTCAGTAACTTGGCAGTTCCTTGAACGCCCCCAGGTAAAGGCGCCCCTTTGGTCCGCCAGGACTTCTGGGAATGCCACCCCGGCCCACTATTTCCCGAAAATTTTTTGAGCCGACCCAAAGAAGGGTTTTCAGGGAACCTTGGGCTTTTTTTCCCCTGGCTGAGGGTTCTAGGGTCCACAAAACCCCCAATCCTATAAAAGGGGAACAAAAAAGGGGAAGGGGAACCAGGGGAAGGGTCCTCCAGAATTTGCCGAGTTGACATTCGGGACGGGAAAAGCAAAAGCTAACCCCATTAATCCCCGCCAAAAAAAACGGAGTTTAATTTTTAAGGGATCGGGGGAAACCCCCAAGGGGGGAGTGGCAAACCCCGAAAAACCCCCCGGGGTAGGCCCCGGGATTAGCAAAACTTCCGGACCTTCCCGTTCCCCCAACCGAAAACAAGTCATTATAAACCCCACAAAGTGAGGTCCCGTGGAGGGCGCGCCCCCAAAACGAACCAGTTTTTGTTTAAAGGAGTCGTTTCCACTGTTCTTTTGAAAGAAGCCGCGCCCCCTTTAAACTGAAAGTGCAACTCAGAGCGGTCCGGCTCCAAGGGGGGAATTCCTCCTCCCGGGGCTAGGGGGAAAAGGGTTTCAACGTCCGGGGTTCGCCCCTTGGCCTACCGCCCCCCCGCCCCGGGATTCCCGGGTGGGAAGCAACTTGGATGAATCGTCATTAAACGGGCCCGGGCCCGAATGCATAAACATCACGCATTTAGACCAGTCCCCCTGGGATTAGGGGAAAGGGAGATGGGGATGACCGCCACGAGCGTCGGGCCTAAAACATTTTAACCCCGGGCGTATTGTACAGGATACCTCCGAACATTTTAGATGGTTTTTTTAACCCACTGTTGGGGAATAAACGGCGCAAACAAAACCCCAGCCGAACCCCAACAGCGGGGATTTTGTCCATTAATGAAGCCCCCCGATGTTTTCCGAATTTTGGGAAAAAACCCCCGAGCCCCCTTACGGTCCGCCTTTCCCCTGGGCCAGGCCCCAGACGCGCATTTGGAAAAGTCTGGTGGAAGGGCTGCTTTAGGGGGCGAGCCCCCGGTGCCCACAGACCCTGTTCGCCCCCCCGGGTTTTCACAGCCGCCTCGGGAATTGAAAGCTGCAGCAGTCGTCCGAAGGGAAATTTCCCCCGGCCGGTTTTGGAAAACCTTTAGTTTTTTCAGCAGAAAACGGGCCACTTCGACTATTTGTGGGGTTAACCAATGGGAGCCCCCACCTGTTGCCAGAGAGCCATAGCCTGCCTCCCCCCGCGGGAAACCCCTTTTTGATTTCTTTCACCTGCCGTGGGGACAACCCATCCCCTGACCTTCCCATGCAGTGGGCTTCCCCCGGAGAGATACTGAGCCACCGGGGGGGTTCCCAGAAGCCACCCCCGCCTGTGGGTCCCCCGTTTTCCCCAGAGGGTGGCCCCCTTACCCTGGAAGACCGCCCCCCGGCCCTTCCTGACCCTGGGGCGCCCCCCCCGGCCTCCCCCGACTACCCATGGTTCCATGATAGCGGCCCGGCATCGGGGGCACCATCCGCCACCCGCCACAAAAGGGACCAAAACGCAAAAGGGTTTGGGGGGGAAACCCGGGTTTTGTTTCCGGGGCCGCTTTAGGTTGCAAAGAAACTAAACACAGATCCAAAAAAGAACTGCCTGCCTGCCAACAGGAGCTTTTATAGTGCAGAGGGCGGAAATGATGTCGCCCCTTGGGGCCCAACTGAAGTGAATATCCTTGGGGGGGAACCGGGTGACCCATTTTTGGGCCGAACCGAAGTGATGTGTTTTCCCGAAACTGGCCCGGGGGGTTTCCGGTAAGACCTGTAGAGAACTCGAAAGAGTCAGGACCCCGGGCTGGACAAATTTTGCCCCCAGCTGTTCCCGCCCCGGTGAAACGATTCTTGCTTTGGCAAGGACAGGGGTGCGGTGAATAAACACAGAGTTGTTTTTAATTTGATGCAAAAGCGAAAAGAATGTGGACTGAGGTGCAAAAGTTGTTGGGGGGAAACAAAGGTGAGATGTATATGAAAAATTTTTTGGGGAAATGCCTGAACCATTTTTAAAAAATTTTATTTTTAAAAAAATTATAATAATATCATTAGAGACATTAAAGGTTCTGACTTTTTTATTATTGTTGGAAAAGGGAGGCGGGGGGAGTATAAATTAAAAGTTGGGGAAAATGATTCAAAGGGTTTTTGTGAAAAGTTAATTTGTTTTTTTTTTAATAAAAATTTTAAAAAAAAAACTTTTTTAAAGCCTCAAAAAATAAAAAACACAATTAGGTTTTTAAAATTAAAATATATATAATATATATATATATAGTTATATATATATATATATATTAATAATATAAATTAAAAATATGTGTGTGTTTTTATTAGGATAGTTGTTTGGAAGTGAGGGGGCCCGCCCGGCTGGACAACAATATTGGGGGCCAGGGGGGAGCATGGCCAGGGCTTTCTCTGCCGGGGAAAGAGGGCAGCCCCGGTGTCACCACGGATTGCAGGGGTTGCTGGGGGTTGGATTTTCTGCATCCGCAGGGCCATGGGCCGAAGGGGGGGTGCAGAAGCTGCAGGGCTATTTTGGGCTTTTTTCCCCCCTTTAGTGGGTTCCAGACCACTAACGAGCCACCTGGGGATTCTCTCAGATGCAGCTTGGGGTCATCGGCTCATTCCGGGAGCAGGTGGAAAGGGGAATGAAGTTTGGAAAGGGGGAGGCGGGAAGGAGATGGAAAAGAAAGAGAAAAAAGGAAAGAAGAATGAGAAAGAAAAGGGCAGGGTTTTTTTTTGGCCTTTGGTGACCAAGTGGAAAAATTAAGAAAAAGTTTCCCATTTTAAATTAAAACGTGTTGTATGAAACTTGTGCTTGGTTTTTGCCGTGTGGGGTTTTGGGGGACTGGTGCCCACGCAGGCCACAACGAAAAAGGATTTTGGGGGAATTTGAAAGGGAGAAATGAATCAAAGAAAAGGATCAAATATCTTTTTGGGTAAAGTTAATGAGAAAGAAGAAAGGAATGTAGAGTTTAAAAAATGATTGCATGGGAATGCTCACTGATACTCTGAAGAAAACGTTGTGCAACCCCCGGCAAAAAAATATCGCGGTGGTGGCCCCTACTTTCCAACCCCGGGAAATTGGAAAGACTTTTTTTTTTTTTCTTACCATGTCTGTTTCTCCCAAAGGTGAGACCAAATTGAGAACCATTTAAATTATTATTTCTTTGTGGGGGGCACCCCAGTACCCCTCCCAGCATTACGCTAGGCTAAGTTCCAACATCCAATGAAACATCAGGGGCCCCTTTCCCTTGTTATGTACCTTTTAATCTCTTTTTCTGAAACTGAAGAGACAACCTGTTTCTGTCCTTCCTCCCTATCATTCAGTCCTGGAGTATTTTTATTTTATGTCTTTTGATAGTATGGAAATGGCCTTGAGGGTTTATAAGTTAACAGAAAAAAAGTTGGTTTCTTCTTTTTCCCGTTTGAATCAGAATTAAATAGTTTTAAGTAAAAGACAACCTTACCAGTTTCCAACATTATGTTTATTTCTCCACTGGCATAGTTTTAAGCAAAATTTTTAGCTTGTTCAGATTTCTTTTTTTTTTTTTTTTTTTTTTTTTTTTATAAAATTCAAAAAACTTGTAATTTAGGGGAAAAGAAAAAATTTAACTTTAATATATTTATTTTTGAAGCTTTAAAAATTTCTTCTCTGTTTTTTTTTTTTTTTAATATCTGCATTTCATAAACAGTAAGATAATATGGTTGATTTTAAATTTTATGCACTTTTAAAAAGGGGCCCCCAGGAGTCTGTTGTTGTGCAGACAAAAATATATTTTTTTTACAAAAAAAAAATTTAAAAGGGTTTAGACATAAATAAAAACACACCAAATATATATACTGTATAAAATAAATAGTAAAAAAGACCCCGGTTGGGGACCCCCGGTGACCCCGATTTGAGTATTTATAAACAGAAAAATTTGTTGTGGATGCATTTTTTCAGATGAGAGTCGTATGGGAAATAATATCAAATGAGGGCTTTTTATATGGGTTCCCGGGAGGAAGGGGGGGTCAAGGGGGGTAGATAATGGGAAAGGGCACGGGGGAAAACCATCAATCTTTCCGTCTGCAGAGGGGAAAAAAGAAAGGGCATTAGGCACGAGCTAACCCCTGGGTTTTGGGTAATTACCATCATAGACCGTAAACTACCTCCCATGCATGCACATGACAATAGAGAGAGAGAAAGGGGGGGCTGAGCAGTTTTAAAGGGGGAAACCATCTAGTATCGGAGGCTCTTTTTTTTGCCCAGTGAGAGCCTGAATTAATGATTGATTCAGGAAGATGCGGAAGTATTCCTAAAAATTTTTGGGCCATTCTGGGACTATAGCTTTAATTTTCCGAATTTTTTACACATCCATGTTTCAAATCTTCCATTCCAACTTATTTCCCAAGGGGGCCTACTGGATTGAGATATGAGGACTGTTGAGGCCAGCTAAAAAATGCCCGTGTCAATTTTAAGGAACCGCTTAACCCGGTGCTATTTTAAACAGGGAATATCCATTTGAAAAATTTCAGGGGAGGCACATGGTCACAAGAAGCCGGGATGCTGTGACATTTAGCCAAGGGTCTAAATTATTTCAGAAAACACTAAAAATTTCACTACCCCCCACCAGCCAATATTTTGACACAACGCAATGTCCAGTGTTTTTAAATCACATTAGTTACCCTGATTTTTACATAACCCAAAAACCCTCGGAAAAGTTCACAGAAAATGCAGTCTTTTTAAACAATGTCCGTTTGGCTCTGTTGTGTAAATTGTCCCATGTTTTTTACCCCAGAGATGCCCCCCGCAACCTTTTTTGGCCTTCTGAGCAATAATGAATCAGCCAATTTTATCCGCTTTTTTTTTAAAAAAAAATTTTCCAACAAACCCTTCACTTGATTTTTTTTACCATTTCCAAACTTTGACGAAATTTAAATTTAAATTCCTGAGATTCTGAACCTCCAGTCTAATTTAAACCCCCATGCCACAGTCCAAAAACAATTTTGGGATGTTCAAAATAACTTCTTTTTTCATGTTTAGTTTTTATATAATGAAATCGCCACATAATAGGATACTTGGGAAAAGCAGGGTATTTTTGTTAACGTTTTAAAAATACCACCGACTGAATATATATGTTTAAACAGCGATCAAGATACAGGGATTCAGTATTCAAACCCCTATTTTTTTTACATTTTGTTGTTTATATAAGTAAAATCATTTAAATTTTTTTTGTTGTCAAAGCATTTGGAAGCAAAAAACCCAAACCAAGGAAAAGGAATTGTTTGGAGCTTAGTGACAGGATTTGGGTTTAGGAAGATCAGGAAAACTTGAAAAAAAGGTACTGAAGATTTTAAAAAAGAACGAATTTAATTTTTTAATGATCCGAGTCAAAACTTTTCTAGAGTTGGCCCCGACCAAACTGAAATCAGGGGAAAGCCATGCTAAGATAGGAAGGGGACCAAGAACGGGGATCACCTGGGGGAGCCCGGGGAACCTGTGTGTTGAAGGTTGAGAAAAGTGATTTTGATCTGACAAAAAAAAAGATTATATTTTCTGAAGAAACCAGGCCCCCTTTACACCGGGAATACTTTCAACAGTGAAGCATGGTGTTTGGGGTTTTTTTTTTTTTTTTTGAGGGGAACTGGGAGAAAAACATGATTGAGGGAAAATAAATGGGAATAGCAAGAGATATTTTTAATGAAACGCCAGACCCCCACCAAAATTATAACTAACACTGAATAATGAAATGAAAAATTTTTTAAAATGATATTTATTTTTTTTTTTAAATTTCAAAAATTCCAAAAACCTATATTGTTTCATTTTGGGGTTTTGGGTTTTATGTGGGAAAAATCAGTTTAAATGATCATACCACAAAATCAAAGAAAAGAAAATAAAAGAGGTCTGGCATTTCAACCACATTACAAGCCCCCAATATATCACCCCACTCCACCCCACAAGTTAAAATGGGTTCATTGCCCAATTGTCAAATTAACCCCGATACAGCATTCACCTACTAGAAAATAAAGAAAAAAGGGGGCCCTCTAACAAAGCTGGGAAAACCAATAAAAAAATGCAAGTGCTCTGGGAAGGGGATTTTTCCTGTGGAGTTAAATATGGAACAAATAGATACTGAGGTAACCTAAAGTTTAACGAAGCCCCCGATGCTTAAATTAAAAAACCTTTTTTTTAAAAAATGCCCCCCAACCCCTAGTGGTGGAAGTTCCTCTAAAAAATTTTATTATTTCTGTTTTTGAAAACACATTTTTCCTGTGGTAGGTGGTGGGGGAAAGGGTTTTCTGTTTCAGCAAAAAAAGGAAATGGCTTGCAATGAATATAAAATTACAAAATTGGGTTTTTAACCAGTAAAATCCTATAGTCGCGTCCCTTTAGGGGCTTAGGATTTTTTTTTAACTTTTTTTTAAAACATTTTGAACTACACCCTTTTTTTATGAAAATGTGCTATTTAAGGATGGGTTCTTTATCCAAAAAAAAAGGGTATTTGAGGGAGAGGGGATTCAAAATCCAAAAATAAGCAAAATTTAATTCTAATCATGCAAGAAAAAAAGGATCAGTATGAAACCATTCACAACTGATTTTTTGGCCCAGGTTAATTTTGGGTAACCGAGCAAAAAACCCGGGGTGCAATGTGGTTCTGGGGTTTGACGCAGGATTAACGGAGGAGTATTTTTTTCTGAAATATTCACAGAAATGGAAAGGACCCCCCTATTTTCTAGGGGGGGTGTTCTCTTTTATTAAAAAAAAGTTGTTATTGAACTATGGAGTTACCCTTTTTCTTTGAGTCAAAAAAATAAAACAGGTTTTATGTTGAGATTTTTAAATTCCCAAACAGCATGTGTATTTTTTTAAAAACGTTACCATTTTTTGATTTCTAATCAAATTTGGGAGGTGTTGACTGATTAAGTTGAAAAGACAGAGTGTTCAGAAGCTGTTTCTTCTTATCCTATCAAATAAATGTTTTTTGATTTTTTTAAATTCAATTAGGGGGAAAACCAGATTCCTTTTTGTTCTGGGCCAAGATTAACAAGGAGGGAGAGATTCAAACAAAAAAAACTAGCAGGGCCAAGCCCAAAGTCACAAACCCAATTTCCAAAAAAAAAAAAACTGACCAAAAGAAATTTAAAAACATCCCAGAGTTTATGAAAATCACTAAAACAAAATTGTAAAAAAAGTTTTGAAAGTCCGAAATTTTTGGGCAACCCGGTGAGGAGCAACCCATACCATTGCAAACCTTAATTCATTGCACTTACATTGTCCTAGGGGTAGCAACCCCCAAAATGCAAAAAGACCCCAGAAACCAAGATGGGCAAAAAAAATGAATTAGTAATAATTCTCAAAAGATAAAAAACCAAAATTGGAAAAAATTAAAATTAAAGAAAATTTAAAAAAGCCCAAAATAATTTTAAAGAAAAATAAATGTCCTTTACTTTTAATCAAAAAAAATTTGACCCAACCTTGCAATGTTTGGAAAATTTGTCTGTGTATTGGGAAATTTTTATAGTTCTGTAATTTTAGGCATCGAGTCCCTAAGCAAAACTACTTAATGTTTAGATTTGTTAAAAAAAAATTTTTTTGGGATTTTGAGTATTAAAAGGTCGCGTTTGTTTAACTTTGGGACACACGCTGTCACAGACCTGTTTTACTGTGGGTGCCATTGAGAATTTTACTAATAGGTGACAATCAACAAATTTGATATCAACCCGGATTTAAAATTCCCTAGAAAAAAGTTTCGTTTATTTGGGAAAAAGGAAAAGTCAGTTTGGGGCATTTTTGGTGTTTTACTCTGAACTCTGACCTTGGTTTTGCCCCAAAAAACTTTGACTTTATAGCTTCCCAATGAAAATTTCAATTTTCCTAACAAGTTTTTCTTTTCCGATTTCCTTTCATCCATTAATTTGTTTCTCAAAATTTAAACATAAAGATAAAAGCAGGCAAACCCAAAGGCTTCCCGACCCGTTGTTTTTATTTTTTTCATTTGTATTTGAATTTTGAGTGTTGTTTTCAATTGTTTCAAAGATCGGTCAGTGTCTTTTTCCCACGCAGAAAAGGGGGGGATCGACAGGCAAAAACCTTTTCAAAAAACCTAACTTTTGGTGCCAGGGCAGCCATCTCGACCCCCCCAGTAGGGGGAAGTTTCCCCCTTTTTTGGGGGCCCCATGGGGGAAAAAGGGGAAAACATCACAAAATGAGTGTATGTTACCCATGAGCCCGTTTTTTTGACAGCCATTTTTTTAACACCTTTTTTAGAAAATGGCCAAATACTTTGGTCTGAAATGGGGCAGAAAAAATGGCGATTCCAAATAGTTTAAAATATGTTTGAAACCTTTTAAAAAAGAAAACATTCTTTTTTTAAACCATTGTGGGGGCGTACAGAGCCAATATTATGGAAATTATGTCCTGTTAATACTGTATCCCCAAAGTTTCCCCCGTTCGAAATACTAGGTGTTGTACATGTTTGCATTTGATAGGGGAAAATTCACCTTTTTTATCAGAAAGAACAAAAGCAAGCCGGCCTGAGTTGCCGAAAGCCAACAAATTTTAATCTTCTTTTGCCAATAAAAAGGTGTCATTTTGTTTTTCCCACCACTACTGTCAAAGAACTTAAAGGCAAAAAAATTTTGATCAAAGAAGAAAGTTTTATAATAAATAGTTTAACTTTTAAAAAAAGGGGGAACCCCTTTGTAGAAAGGTCATATTCTAGAATTCAGCAATGATTTGTATAAGGGATGTAAAAAATGAGTTATTATTTTTTACGTTTACGAACGGTTAAATCAACATTGTTATTCCCCTTAATAAATTTTCAAAAAATTTACCGATATAAAAAAAAAAATTTTACTTTACACTGTGGGCTCAAAAAAGTAATTAAAACATCAGGGGTGACCCCAAAAATATGTAAAAAGTTCCATGGTCTGGGGAGTTTTAAGAGAAAAAGTGAAACTGATGGATTTTGTAATTTTCAAGATCTTTTTTAAATGGTGGTTTTTCAAAATGGGTTTAAAATTTTTTTCCCAAAACCAGAGGGGATCTCCCTTTAATGTTTTGTTAAACAAATTTGTCACATTCTTGTAGTTGGTTAAACCCTTTTTTTGTTGGGGAATTTTTGGGCTATTATTATACCCATTCCAATATAATAAACCCCCGCCACATTTCGTTTAGTTGTACTGTGCTGACAAGTGAAATTAAAGAAAAAGTTTCCACTTTAAATTAAACGTGTTGTGATGAAACTTGTGCTTGGTTTCGCCTGTGTGGTTTTGAAGTGAATGCAGGCCACAATGCAAGAGTGGGTATTGTGTGGGGGAATTTGACATGGGCAGAATGAAAAAAAGATGAAAGGATCTAAATATCTTTGGATATATAGTTAACTGAAAAAGAAGAAGAGGAATGTAGAGTTCAAAAATGATTGCTATGGAACCCTATATGCTACACTAGATACTCTGAAGAAACAGTTGTAGGTACAACCACTCAAATTGGTCATAAACATGATCAGCAGGGGGATCATTTGCCCTACTTTCCAATCTCCGAGAATTGGAAAGACTTTTTGTTTTAACTTTTCACGTCTGTTTCCCCCAAAGGAGTTTTACCAAATTCACTATTTCACTTTAAACTTATTATTTTCTGTTGTGGGTGGCACCGACCATCCCAGCATTACCAGGCTAAGTTCCAACATCAATGAACATCAGGGCAGCCCATTCCATAATGTTAGTGTACCTTTCAATCTCTTTTGCTGAAACTGAAGAGATTCAACCGTTTCTTCCTTCCTTTAGCACATATCATCAGTCCGGGAGTCATTCTAATATTTTTTTTCTTTTGATAGTATGGAAATGAAAGCTGGGGTCTTAAGAGTGATTTATACAGCTTAACAGAAACTTGGTAGAAGTTGGTTTCTTCTATTTTCCTCATGTTTGAATCAGAATTAATAGTTTCCATAGTAATGACAACTCTTTACCAGTTTCCCAACATTATGTTTATTTCTCCACTGGCATAGTTTGCAAAAACTTTTTAGCTTGTTCAGATTTTCTTTTTTTTTTGTTTTTTATAAATATTCAAAATCTTGTAATTTAGTGGAAATGAAAATTAACTTTAAGTATATTTATTTATGAAGCTTAAAATTGCTTCTCTGTTTTTTTTTTTTTAATATCTGCATTTCTATTCAACAGTAAGCATAATATGGTTGATTTAATTCTTATATGCACTTTAAAGCTTTTATTATGTGTGCTCTAGGGAGTCTGTTGTTAAAAGCTGCAGACAAAAATATATTTTTTATTACAAAAAAAAATTTAAATGGTTGGTAGAATACAGCATAAAACAACAAATATATACTGTATATATAGTTATAAATGTAAACAATAGACGTCAATGGGTTGGGGGACTCCCTGGACCTTGCATTTAGAGTATTTATAAACAGGAAATACATTCATGTTGTGATGCATCTTTTCAGATGAGAGCTCAGTATGGAACTAATATCAGAATGATAGAACTTTGTAATGGTTCCAGGCAGGAAGGGGCAAGGAGTGTAGATAATGGAAGTGACATCAGTGGTGGAATAACCATCATCTTCCGTCTGCAGAGGGAGAAAGAGAAAGGGCATTAGAACACAGAGCTAACCCCTGGTTTAGCAGGAATTACCATAAGACTCAGTAAACACCTCCCATGCATGCACTGACAAGAGAGAGAGAGGGGACTGAAGTTAGGCTGGTAAACCTATCTAGTATCTGTAGGCTCTTATTTTGCCCAGGGGAGCAGCCTGAATTAATGATTGTTTCCCAGAAGATGCTGGAAGTTTTCCCTGAAAGTTTTTGGTCCATTCTGGCACTATAGCTTTATACTTTTCCGCAGATTTTTGACACATCCATGTTACAAATCTTCCATTCCACCCTTATTTCCGGGTGTCCTACTGGTTTGGGATAGAGGACTGTTGAGGCCAGCTGGGTTAAACTGCCAGTGCATATTGAAGGAACCAGCTACATGATGCATGATTTGAAACACGGGGCAATCATCCATTTGAAAATTGCAGAGGGAGGCACATGGTCATCAAGAATGCCCAGGTATGCTGTGACATTTAGCCTAACAGGTCTAAGTTTTTTCCCATGAAAACTACTAACACCATTACACTACCCCACCACAGCCAATATTCTTGACACAACGCAATGTCCAGTTTTCTTAAATCCATTAAGTACTCCTGATTTTCACTATAACATCTGAAGCCACATCAGGAAAGTTCATCAACCAAAATACGTCATTTAACATCAATGTCCAGTTTTGGTCTTCTGTTGCTGTAACTTGTCTCATGTTTTTTACTCTCAGAGATGCCCTTCACACCTTGTTGGCCTTTCTGTTAGCAATAATGAATCTAGCAATTTCATCCAGTTCTTTTTATTAAAAAAAACATTTCCCAACTACCCCTTCACTTGTTTTTTTATTATACCATTTCCTGTAAACTTTAGACGATAATTTATAAAAGTTCCTGAGATTCTGGAACCTCCAGTCTGGCACTAACCAATGCCACAGTCCAAATACACATATTTTGGGATGTGGTCAAAATAACTTGTTCATGTTTTTTTGTTATATACACGGGAAATCAGCCACATAATAGGATACTTTGAATAGCAGGATATTTGTGTTAACTGTTTTTAAAAACGACCCCCGACTGAATATATATGTATATAAACAGCGTATACAAGATAAGTGGATTCAGTATTCGGGAACCCCTTCTTTTTTCACATTTGCTATTTGCAGTCATAAGCTAAAATCATTTAAATTCTTTTTATTGTTGTCAAAGCATAAAGCAGAGCAAAACCAAGCCACAAGGACAAAGGAATTGTTTGCAGAGCTTAGTGACAGGATTGTGTTGGGGACAGATCACAGAAGACTATAAAAAAATGAGTACTGAAGATTTCCAAGAAAACAGAACGTAATTCAATTTTCAATGATCCGAGTTTGCAACATCTCTTTCTAGAGTTGGCCTGACCAAACTGAGCAATCAGGAACGCCTTTGCTAAGATAGGACAGGTGACCAAGAACGTGATGATCACTCTGGTTGAGCCCCGGAGAACCTGTGTGTTGAAGGGTTGAGAAATGTGTTTCTTCTGATCTGAAAAAACAAAGATTAGTATCATGTCTGAGGAAAAAAGGCCCGCCTTATCACCGTAACTACTTTCAACAGTGAAGCAGGTGTGGTGTTTTTTTTTTTTTTTTTTGAGGCAGGAACTGGGAGACTAAACATGATTGAGGGAAAGCAATGGCAATAGCACAGAGATATTCTTAATGAAACTGCTTTAGAGCACCTCGACCAAAGGTCATAACTACACTGAATAATGGAAATGAATGTTGTGTCAAAGTGATATTTCATTTTTTTATTTTAATACATTTGCAAAAAAATTTCCAAAATCCTATATTTCTAGTCATATGGGTATTGTGTTTGCTTCAGGGAAAAAAAACAGTTTAAATGATCATACCACAAGATCACATAAAAATGTTAAAGTAATGAAGAGGTCTGGACACTTTCTCAATCCACATTATGTTGAAGCTCCAGAATATCACTTCCACTACCACCACCACACAGTTAAAATGGGTTTAAATTGCTCTAATTGTCATATTTAAACCCCCATACAGATTCACTCCACTAGAAAAAAAAAGAAATACACAGCCCTCTAACTAAAGTCTGGAAACCAATAAAATGCAAGTGCCTACAGCTAAGTCATTTACCTTGGGGGTTAAATATGAAGTAATCACCATAGATACTGAGGTAACCTAAAGTTTAACGAAGCTCAGATGCTTAATTAATCAAGGACTTTATTAATAAAGTCTACTTAATTTATAGTGGTGTGTATGTTCCTCATAAATTAATTTCTTATTTCTTGTTTTGTGAAACACAACTTTTTTCCCGTGGTAGTACAGTAGGTGGGTAAGGATTTTTCTGTTTCAAAAGATAAGGAAAAGGCTTTGCAATGTAATATAAAATTCACAATTAATTGGTTATTAACCAGTAAAGTCCCATAGTCTGCTGTCCCTTTAGGACTTAGGATTTTTCTTTAACTTTTTGTAAAGCATTTTGAACTACACTTTTTATATGAAAATGTGCTATTTAAGTAGATGTTGTCTTTACCCCAAAAAAGAGCTATTAGAGGGGTAGAGGGTGATTCTAAAATGCCTAATAATAAGCAAAAATTCTAATTCTAATCATGCAAGAGTTATAAAAGCTGATCAGTGATGAAACCATTCACAACTGATTTATTGGCCCAGGTTAATTTTGGATAACCTGAGTCAAAACGCTGTGCAATGTAGCAGTTCTAAGTTGAGTTAGACCTGCAGGAGTGCACGGGATGAGAGTGCATTTTTTCTGAAATATTCACAGAAATGGAACAGGACCTCATATTATCTAGGGGTGTGTTCTCTTTTTATTAAAAAAAAGTTGTTATTGAACTATGGAGTTACCCTTACTTTGAGCTCAAAAACTAGAAACTGAGGTTGTAGATGTTGGAGATTTTTGAAATTCTCAACACATGCATGTGTATTTTCTTAATAACGTTACCATTTTTGGATTTCTTAATCACAAGTGTTGCAGTGTTGACTGATTCAAGTTGAAATGACATGAGTAAGTTCAGAAGCTGTTTCTTCTTATCCTATCACAATAAATGTTTTATGATTTTAATTCAATTAGGAGACCAGATTCCTTTCTGTTCTGCACAAGATTAACAAGGCAGGGAGAGATTCTAACACAAAAAATACTAGCAGGGTCCAATGCCATGTCACAAACCTCAATATTACCAAAACAAAAACTGACCAAAGAATCATTGAAAACATCCCAGAGTTTATGAAATATCACTGAAAACACTGTAATTGTACAAGAAAGTTTTGAATATGTCCAGAATTTTGGACAACCACAAGGTGAGAGATGCTAACCTTCATACCATATGCACGATAACATAATCATTTGACTTACACTTGTCCTAGGGCTAGCAACCTGCTAGCCACAAAATGCAAAATTAGACCACAGAAAACCAAGATGGTAGCAAAAACATGAATTAGTAATAATTTCCCCAAAAGATACAAAACCACACTTGGAAAAACTTAACAATTAAAGAAAACTTTTAAAAAATCCCTTTGGAAAATAATTTCCAAAGCACAAAATCATGACAGTGTCCTTGCACTTTTTAACTCACAGCTAACATTTCGACCCAACTCTGGCTGTACATGATTATGGCCAACAGTTTGTCTGTGTATTGGGACATTGTTATAGTTCTGTAATTTTAGGCATCGTATGTCCATTCTAAGCAAAAACTACATTCAATGTTTAGATTTGGTTAAAATATTTAACAACTTGTTTGCAGCCATTTTGAGTATTAAAGAAGTCGCTGTGTTGTTTCAACTTTGGGACACATCGCTGTCACATGACCTGTTTGCCACTTGTGTGATGCCATTTGAGAATTTCACTAATATGGTGACAATCAACATTATTAGATATCAACCAGTGGATTTAAAATTCCATAGAAAATGTTGCAGTGTTATTTCGGAAAGAAGAGTAAAAGTCCAGTATTAAGGTCATTTTGGTGTTTGGACTCGAACTCTGACCTTGGTTTAGCCCCTAAAAAACTTTGACTTTATAGTTTTCCCCTATTTAGATATTCACCTGTCCTAACTAAGCTTTTTCTTTCCTTGATTCCTTCATCTATCCATTAATTTGTTTCTCAAAATTCAAACATAAAGATAAAAGGAACCACAAAGGCTTCCTTGACCTGTTGTTCATTTTTTTTCTTCATTATGGTTGACATTTTGCAGTGTTGTTTTCAATTAGTTTCAAATTGATCGCTGTCATTTTGTAGTGTCTTAGTCCACGGAAAACAGACAAATGGGGGAAAAGTGATCTGACAGTGACAAAATACCTTTTAACAAAATCTAATTTTTGGGATGCCAGGACAGCATCTCAGTACCTCCCAGTGGGGGCATTATGTTGTTCCATTTCTGGAGCCACATGGAGCAATGGAACACATCACTAACAATGATGTATGATAAATATCCATGAGCGTTTAGAATGACAGCCATTTTCAACACCTTCTAGACAAATGGCCAAATACTTTTGAGCCTCTGCAAATAGGGGCTATGAGAAAAATGGCTGCTATTCCTAAAAGCTCATACAATATGTTTGGTAAACCCTTAAATTAAAGCTGAAAGGCTATTCTTTATTTCAAATCCATTGTGGTGCTACAGAGCTAATATTATGGAAATTATGTCACTGTCTAATACTGTATCCTAAAGTTTCCACTGCTGTCAGAAATACTAGGTGTTTTACTATTTTAGCCATTATGGATGAGGGAAATTAAGCAAATATCACCTTTTATTAGCTAACTAGAAAAATTACAACCAAAGCTGTCAAGGCCTGAGTTGCTTGAAGCTAACATATTGTAATCTTTCTAGTTAGCCAAAAAGGTGTCATTTTCTAACTTCTCACCACTATTTAAGAACCGTTTAAAAGGGAAAATACATTTTTATCTTAAAGAAGAAATGTTTTATATTAACATAGTTTAACTTTAAATGAAAGTGTGGAACCTTCAGTAGAAAGGTCATATTCTAGAATTCAGCAATGTAATTACTGTATAAGTACAGTGTAATCATGAGTTATTACTCTGTACTTACTGTGTAATACAAAGTAACGTTATAGTTAATTACTCAGTTATCATTGTTATTCCACAGTTAATATAATTACAATGTAACAATTTATCACTGATATAAAAACAAGTGTACTTACATTGTTACACTGTAGCTGTACTTTCAAAATGTAATTAAAACATCAGGGTATGTGACTACAACTATGTAACAGATGTTCCATGGTCTGGGCAGTTTTAATGGAGAATTGCAGTGATAACTGCATGGATTTTCGATGATATTTCAAGATCTTTTTAAATGGTGGAAACACCTTTGCAAAATGGTTAACTTTTTTCCCAAAATCCAGAGGGCATCTCCTTGACATGTTTTGCTTAAACAAGCATTTGTCACATTCTTGTAGTTGTGTTACACTATTTATTGTTGAATTTTTTGGGCTATTATTATACCCATTCCTAATATAATACCGCCACACTTGCATCATTCAATCAAGGTACACAGGGCCGCAGAGCAATTCCAAGCATCACCGGGCACAAGGCAGGAAACGGCCCAGGATGGGGAGCCATCCCATTGCAAGGGCAATCACACTGTCACACATATGGCAACGTAATCCAACCTACATGTCCTGGATGTGGCAGTAAAACCCATGACGAAGACATAAAAGAGGCATGGTAGAATGAATACATTTACACACGTATCTCCAGACAGAATTCCATCTCAGGAAAATGGATCTGTGAGGCAATAACCATTTTGCAAAGGTGTTTTACTATTTAAAAGAGATCTTGAAATATCATTGAAAACCATGCAGTTATCACTGTAATTCTCCATTAAAATTGCCCAGACCATGGAACATCTGTTACAGAGTTGTAGTCACATACCCTAATGTTTTTTTATTACATTTTGAAAGTACAGATACAATGTAACTACTGTATATAAGTACATTTGTTTTTGGATTAGTGATAAATTGTTACATTAAAATTATATTAACTGAGGAATAACAATGACAACTGAGCAATTACAGGTAATTACTTAGTGGTTACAGTGCAATTATGGACACTTAATGTAAAGTGTTACCAAATGTTTTTACCCAGGACAGACTAAAAAGAAGCACACTAACCAACAGTTATATACTGACTAACCTGAGTGCCAGAGGATGTCCAAGAATTATAAATAATCTCACATTTATTGCTGTTTCATTTCAGCCAGAATCCTCTCAAGTAACTGTATTGGGCTTCTTGGTACCTTGATATAAATGAAGGAGCAATCGAATCATTCAGAGCTTTAACTTATAGCTTAAGAGAAAGAAAACCCTGACGCTAAGTCTTCCATATCCAATGATTTGCCATTATTAATTTGTCTATGTTTATTTTAGACACTGTGTACCATATTATTTCTATGTATGCAAAACTGTAATATTTATGTCCCATTTGTTTATTTAAAGGGATTTTTTTAAAAACCCTATATCTGTGGGACTCCGTGGTCCAAGCCTAACCTGAAATACTTGGAAAAAATAACCCATTTAAACTGACATGCAAGGGCTGTTGTTACCCTGTCATTTGCTCCAAGCTGAAATTTTGTGTTCTTCCCAGTGTTTCATGCTGACTGTAGTTGTAAAATTCTTTGTCACTATGATCACATAGGAAATTTCAGGAAGTTAAAATGTTTCATTTTTATTCTTTCAAAGCCTATATTTCCATGAATGTGTGCCCAATTGACGCGGACCTTTATCAAACTATTGCATAAACCATTTCACAGTGCCAACATAATAGAACAGAACAGCATGGCACAAATCATACCTGGAAGGTTTTGCAAGGCTGAATGAATTTTTCGTTGTTATCTTTTGTGCATTTTGTAATCTTAACAGATGAAAGATGATATTTTTACATTTCTAAAGTCACAAGCGCCAGTCAAAGCTGTTTGCAACTTTTGGGCATAATTCAAAAAACAATTTGAAAAGAAATAGTTATGTATTACTTATTTATGCTTAGGTGGTTGGTAACCAGAATAAAAGCCCTCATTTGTTTAAGTTGTTTCCTTCCTTCCTTGCTCTTTTGTTAACACAATATAGAGCTGATTTACTTAACAGAAAACCTTGACCTTACCACCTTTACCAGCAGGTATATGCCAATTTATCTGAAAAACAGTAGCTAATACAGCATCTGACATTAAGAACATCATAATTACTGTATAAAACATTGTGCTATTTTGATGGGTGGAGATGCCTTTCTGCATCAGGACCTTGCACTCATTGGAGGATCCATTAATTTTGAACATTACCAGACTGTTCTTAATGGGGATTATTGTCCTCTGTCTCTGACCTGAAACTCAAAGCAGAATTGGGTCATGCAGCAGGACAATGACCCAAAATACAAAAAGCAGTTCTACAAACCGAATGGTCTCAGGAAAACAAAGTTGATTTTTTGAGTGACCTGCCAATAAAGATGGTGTGGCATCCTACAGTTTTGTGGCCTGGATTGATCAAAGAGCTATCAAGTATTTTGATTTATGCTGTCTTGACAACACTATGTACTCTATGCTTTTTAGCCACACATTCATGCACGGATCTTCCATGCTATCTCATCACAAAAGTGGTTTTATTGGATTGATAACTGGGACTGTCCAAGCCAGTCGTCATGATGCATGTTTTGTATACATTGTATTATTCAGGCCATTGGAATAAACTAAAAACTGTCATGTTATTTGAACCAGCATGAAATAATGTATATTTTATGACATGGCACATTATGCATTTGAAAAAGGATAGACTATTTGCCCTGTGGTGGGCTGGCGCCTGCCGGGGGTTTGTGTCCTGCCTTGTGCCCTGTGTTTGGCTGGGATTGGCTACCAGCAGGCCCCCGTGACCCTGTAGTTAGGATATAGCGTTGGGTAATGGTTGGTTGGTTGGTAGACTATTGCCACAAACAGTCATCATCACATGGCCATCCACTATACTGTAGGTATGCTGGGGGATTCAACTAATATTCCACTGGTATTAAAGGTCCTAATCCGTGCATAGAAAACATTCCCTGTATCATTATACTACTACCACCAGCCTGTGCCATTGACACAAGGCAGTATGGATCCATGGACATATAATGTTTATGCCAAATTCTGACCCTTCCTTCTACATGTAACTGCAGATATCGAGATTCATTGCACCAGGTGAAAATTTTGTAGTTCTGTGGTCATGTCCCCATGTTTAAATTTTAACTGACAGATGTGGAGCACAATATGGTTTTATGGTGCTAAAAGCCCATATACATCAATGTGCAGTGTGTAGGTTTTCATGGGTAGTACACTACCCTTTAGAAAAAGTATTTAAGTATTTTTGTTTCTGTAACACTGGAAATATTCCTCCAACTTCTGTATCAACAAGGTGTTTTTGCCAACAGAACTAAAGCTTGCTAGATATTTTTGTTCTCACCCTATTAACTATAAACAGTAGAGACTGGAGTGAGAGAAAATATCAGGAGGGCAATTTTTTTTGATGTTCAAAACTCCCACATCTGGTACCAACAATTATACTACAGTTGAAATTGCCTTGATCATTCATTTTGGTCTAATGTTTGGGCAAAGAGTTCTTGACCATATCCTTATGCTACGTGTATTGAGTTATAACTATATGATGAGCTGCTTGGATGAGCATGCAAAATACATTAGGTGGACCTAATAAAGATGCCATTTTTGTAATTTTGTTCTGAATCCAGGAAGATTGCAACTTCTCATAAACTTCTACATAAAGTTTTTAACCATCCTTACATTAATCTTATTAAACTCAAACAATTTAGAAATTGTTGTACTTCCTATTTTGTAGCATTAGACCATACCCTGTCACTCGTTGATTCACATTCTGCAACCATTAGTCATTGCTTTATGGTGCCTACTACGAATCATGATCTTTTCATTCTGGTAACAAACATCACAACAAGTTCATAATTTCACCAGCAGTGTGCTTGTTAATATAATACAATTTATATTTAAATTGCCCTTCATTAAAACTGGGCTACTGTGTAGTACAATGGACACTTCATGTCCATTATGTCTTGCCATTTTATTATTATACCAATTTAGTCTAATGAAATGGGGTAATGAGGCCCATTAATGTAGAATTTCTTTGAAAAGCCTTCTTTTTAAATTCCACAGAATATTCCTGAGATATTGCAGAAAAAATCTCACCTTGAATTCTTTTTTATTTTAAGTCCCATTATAATGATTTAATGGTGTAACTAAAGTTGACAACGAAGACCTCCCAATTAAGTAAAGATCCCTTATAATTTTTGTGTCATCTCCATGACACCTTCCTTTAATTTCTAATAAGTGAAGCAAACAGCTATCCCAAAGTCTATTTTACGCTTGAGGACAATAAAACAGAATTACATATCATCATGTTATAACTTCATATTACTAAAGTACAGTTGATTCAGAAAGTATTCATACCACTTTTACTTTCTGCACACTTTTATTGTGTTGTAGATTTTATTTTAAATGGATACATTTTCCGCTTTTGACTATGAGTCTACCCAAGCAAACCAGGATGACAACATGAAAACTTTTTGAAGAAAGGGGTGGAAATTAATACAAAAATCAAAACTGAAATCTCTCATTTATATAAGTATTCAGACTCAAAATGTGTTCAGGTGCACCCTGTTTGCTTTAATTATCCTCGAGATGTTCTAGTCCAATTGTGACAAACTGAATTGATTGGAAATTGTTTAAAAAGGCTCCACAATTGACGCTGCATGTCAGCTTAAACACCAAGGGCCTCATGCATAACGCCGGCTAGAACTCGACTATAACATGGCGTAAGAAAAGTTTAAATGTGCTTACGCACAGAAAATCCAGATGCAGGAATCTGTGCGTGCATCCAACTTCCACGCTCTTCTGCTACATAAATCCCAATCAACGTGAAAGTAACGCCTGGCACGCACTTTATGTAACACCCAACTCCTCCCAGAATTACGCTCTTTGAATATGCAAATGAATATAAATTGCCCTTAAGCTCAGCCTTCTGTGAAAAGACAATGGGAAAAGCAAGGGGGGAAATATAAGAATTTCAGCGAATACCAAGTGGAGGCAAAGGAAAAACATACTATTTGTTCAAATAAACCGTGGTATAATCAACAAAAGGAAGTTGATCGAGTGACATAGCGTGTTGGAGAAACTTGAAAGCTCACGTTCACAAAATCGCACAATGTCAGAAATAAACAAGAAGTCACATATCAAAGTCGCCGTGAAAAGGCAAGTTGTAGCCCACTGTCTGAGTGTCATATGAAAGCTTATTAGGGTACAGAGAAAAAAAGGTACACAGTGGGGAAAAAGCACAAAATGTCAACTTCAATCTCGACATTTCCACTTTAATCACGTAGTTTATTTTGTCATTAAAGTAGAACATCATAAATTTCATCTTAAAATCATTTAATTAACCAGTTTCTCAAATCACATCATAATTAAAGTAGCACATTAAATGCTTTGTTTTGTATTTGATCTTCTATGTGCTCTATGTGTGTGAATTACTACTTGCTTCTTAAACCGCTCTCTTCCTCCAACTGGACACAGAATCATTACATTCGTAATATTACAGCTCTCTGAGTAACTAAAATACTGGAGATGTATACGTGATATCATTTTTATGATGATAGGAGTTAAAGCACATTATTAAACATGAGTTTCACAGCGCAGTGATTGTGTGCGACCTTCAATGAAATAATTTATTGCAGCAGTACTCAGGGGCTGCTCTAGGTTTGTGGTGGCACTGGGCAGAGGAAGAATCGGGTGGCTCCTTCAGCTCGCCAATGTCAGTAAGGTAGCTTATGCACAGTGGATGACCACGCTTGTTGCAGACACAACATAGCCGCCTCGCTCATGACACAAGCATTTAACTTTTCCAAAATTTGTCAGCCATGCTTTTAGCTGTGTTGTTATTTCTCTTTCTGTTTTATATTCAATATATATTGGCGTAGCCGCCACTGCAGTCCTTACTTTTCTTTCCCCAAATACCCAATTACCACACAATCAGCTCTGTAATAGAAGTTAAGCCATCTGTAAGCTTAGAGCGAGATTCTTCAAAACGTTTAAAGAACATTGAAATATCTTCATAGCACATGTTTAATTATTCTATCCTTCACACACCCCAGTGAAGAATATAGATTATTTAAATGAAGTTAAAGTTTTATCTGTATAATATAATAAACATATTTTGCTGCATTTCACCTTAAAACTGATATCGCATCATATGTAAATTTTCTTTATAAAGTGGCTCAGGTTGTGCAATATTATAACTGTAGTGCAAGTTTACAGTGAGGTAATTGTACTTGTAAGTACAAACAGTTCTACAAAGAGCAATGATTGAGTGAGTTTATAGTTCTTGGATGAAACTGTTTCTGAACTGCGCGGTCCGTACAGGAAAGGCTTTGAAATGTTTTGCTGTGGCTGAGGTAGCATGTGCCTGATGCTGTATACCGATAATTCTCTTTCCGATCAGCTGCTGCTGTGATTCACACTCAGATACAGTGATATAAATACTCCGAGTGGTGCAGTGAGAGTAATAGGGAAAAAAGATGATCCGCTGTGGCAATCCCAGGGAGCAGCTGAAAGAAGAAGAGGGTGCAGTGAAAGTAACAATGCTAAAGCAGTTATGGTATTTGTAATACTAGGGCTATTCCCTGACCATTATATTGTTACAGGTTAATACAATCAGATGCATTACACTAATAAACAATATGGTTAGTTTCAGTGTATTTATAAAGCCGTGTCAGGAAAATAAGGAGTAACCACACAGGAACAGTAGCACTGCTTTGATGCTGGTGCCGCCAGTCTGCAAAACCCGGAGAACTTGCGATAACAAGGTATGAGGTACCATGGAAAAGTGCGTGGTTTTTACGCCAAGTGTGAGGTTTTATACATCGCGATTTGAACGTGGAAAAGTCCTTACGCAACATTTCTCTGCGCGCCGCTTATACATGAGGCCCCAGGTCATGAAGCCCAAGGAATTTCTTGTAGACCTTCTTGATCAAATTGTGCCAAGGCAAAGATCAGATCAATGGTGTAAAACCATTTCTAATGCTCTGAGAGCTCCCAGGTGCACAATGGCCCAATAAGTGTGAAATGGAAGAAGCCTGAAACCACCAGCACTATTCCGGGAGTTGGCTGTCTGGCCAAACTCAATAAGGGCCATTGTCAGTGAGATAACCAAAGAACCTAATGGTCACTCTAACAGATCTTGAAGAGTCCTCTGCTGAAATGAGAGAACCTGTTGGAAGGATTACCATTTGAGCAGCTGTCTATCAATTAGGTGTTTGTGGAAGAGTTGCTACATATAAGTTTGTAAAAATCTGTAATGATCAAGATGGAATTGAGGGTGTAGAGGTTATTGAACCAGTCACAGTAAGGCATTATGCAGGCATGTTGCTGTTGATATGAAGGGAGACTGGTAGCGTTTCTGGACACATTTCTGCTGAATGATTTGCTGGCTGAAAGTCTTCAGTGTTAGTGTGTCAGAGAGAGGATGTGCAGCATTGTTCGTAATGACGCCTCAATTTTGTTTTAATTCTGTCCTTTGCTACAACCTCCAGGGGGTTTCCCAAAATGTGTCACATAACTGAGCATGCTCTATTAATTAGCCTGTTGATTTAGTGGGCCCTCTAGAAATGAGATTACCAGACCAGCATACTAGATGAAAAACATTGCACTGGCTAAAACAGAGTTGTAGATTATGAGAAAGATGTCACTTCCACATTAATGGAAAAGAGTCTGCTCTGCCCTTTCTTATATGGCTCCTCTGTTTTTGAGAAAAGTCTAACTTGTCATTAATATGGACTGCCAAGTACTTGTAGGAGTGAATGACCTCTACATCCTCTCTCTGAATGGTGACTGAACTTGGAGTCTAGTTGGTGCAGCAAAAGTCGATAATCAGTTCCTTGGTTTTCTGGTTTAGTTGCACCAAGAAACAAAAAGACAGGACTGTTCCTTGTGGTGCTCCAGTTTTGCAGATATCTATATCAGAATCACATTCCTAAGACTCACAAACTGTGTTCTCCCTGACAGATAGTCCATTATCCATTAAACCAGAGGCTCATCCACCTGTAGATCTCTCAGCTTAACCCTTAATAGGGAAGGCTGGATGGTACCTGCAATTAAGAAAGAGGTTAACATCATCCTCACAGTACCGCCAGCTTTGTGGAGCAGCTAGATAATTGCAACCTCCACTCCAATCTTTGTCCAATAGGCAAACTGCAGGTGGTCTACAAAAGGACTCATATAGTCCTGGACCAATCTCAAAGGTTTTCATGAAGGAGATGTAGTGCCATTGGTCTATAGTCATTAGGTGAGGAGGCACCTGTCTTCTATAGAACAGGAACAATACAGGATGTTTTCACAGGAGCAGCACTTTCTGAAGCCTTGGGACTGACTGAAAGGTGACAGAGGACACCACAAAATTGGTCAGTGCTGGCTTTTAGAGAACTTTAAGGACTTTCTCCATGTAGTCCTGTAGCGCTCCCTGTGTATAGCTTCCTCAGTTGTCTCCTTACTTGGTCTTCAGTTACTAGTCATTCTAATTCAGGTGGTAAGAGTTGTAAGATGTAGAAGGGGGTGTGGGAGAGTGGTCATTGGAAGAAGGCAGTGGTAGGGAAAATCTATTAAAATAGTCTATACAGTATTTATAAAAAATGCTCATATTCTATAAAGCCTTTGTCTAACAAAGGATTGTTGGTATTGGCTGATTTGTAATGTAAAAGTAGCCTGTATTGGTGTGCTCCAAAGGTATCTTTGAAATACATTTTTATGTATTGCTGAAGTCTGAAGAACCTTTTATATTAATAGACACTTGGTAGGGAGATTCCCCAATCAAGCCTAAATATTTTTAATGTAAAATTAGCAAAAATAAAATGTACATTTATGTCTAGAAAATGAGAGATTGTTAATTATTAAAACTATTGAAATTTGGTGAGTGCAGCTTTCCAAAGCACACCTGAATAAGTTCATGGAATCTGGGATAAGTAGTATATAAGGTTAGCTTATTTATGTTTTCTATTAATAAAATCT
>NW_024378205.1:0-8160 GCF_016835505.1 Polypterus senegalus
GCCCTGGAGTTGGGCATTCATGCCCTGCAGCACCGTGTTTAGGTCCTGTCCCTCGGTCATACTCTGGGGTCTTAAATCCTGCCGACTACGCCACTGTAAAAGACGAAGGAGAAGACAGCATAAAGGTTTGGGGTTTGCAGGCCCCGTATATTGTACAGAATCCAGTACTTTACTTAGGTCAAAATCATAAACAAAACAGTTCATAATGGCGTCGCGGCCATTTTATTGGGGAGGAGCCGGAAGTGGAGGAATGCTGGGAAGGACCGTGAGGGAGGATGGGACTGATGACGTCAGGGCAAGATGGCGGAGGAAGGGCGGAAGTGCCGCACTGCGGTCAAAACCCGGCTTATGGTGGAGGGAGGTCCTTTTTCCTATGAGGAAGCAGAGGGAGAAAGTTAATACCCGCCATTCCCTGCCGGCGAATATGTTCCCAGGTGCGTTCGAATCCGTCCGCGGCCTCCTACTCGCGCGTGCGTGACACTCTGTACCCTATTAAGCTTTCATATGACACTCAGACAGTGGGCTACAACTCGCCTTTTCACGGCGACTTTGATATGTGAGTTCTTTTTTATTTCCGGCACTGTGCGATTTTGAACGTGAGCTTTCAAGTTTCTCCAACACGCTGTCACTCGATCAACTTCCTTTTGTTGATTATTCCACGGTTTATTTCAACAAATAGTATGTTTTTCCTTTGCCTCCACTTGGTATTCGCTGAAATTCTTATATTTTCCCCCGTGCTTTTCCCATTGTCTTTTCACAGAAGGCTGAGCTTAACACTAGAATTACCAGAGTCTACGAAAAAACTCGTAGATATAGCCCACCTTAAAACCGTTAACACTTCTCCACCAGCTTCTTTTGTCCTGTAAATGTGCTAAGACAAGCAACAAGCAGCCTGCTATTCCATCCCCCACCATCGCAGAACGTTCACTAAGTTCTCCCAGCTCATGCCTTGATTGATTATCTGGGAGTGAAGTGGAGTTTTAGAGTGGAAATAATAGATCGTTGTTTGGAACACACGCATTTCATGTCTGTTCTGCAATCTGTGTAAACACATTGTTAAAACAGAAACTTTGTCATATTTAACTAATAAATTTTACAAAATGTAGGCATAAACTACAGAATGTGTAAAAGCATGAAGTCCAAACATTAAATAAACACTTTCACAAAAGGCTCAAAGAAGATAGAGTAGGTTTTGTAGCATAGTGGTAAGAGTCGCTGATTTTCAGTGTTGTGGGTTTGCCGTGACTCAGAGACCCGAGTTTGATTCCCCTTATGGAGAGAGAAAGTGTTACTTTTTTTTCCTTTTTTAACCTCAAAGGGACATACAATTTATAAACTGGTATGCACTCAGTTAATGAGATCCTTATATTTTCATGTGGGATGCTCCTTTTAAAATATTTTTTTTAACAATTGAGACTGCAATTAACATAAACAAGTGTCCTTATAACTGTTATTTTTAAGATCCATAACACACAGACAGACAGAGCACTGCATAATAGAGAGACAGACAGGCAGATAAGTCACTAGATATAGAAATAAACAGGGAAGGCACATGTAGTGAAAGAAAAAAAAAGATCAACATGTGCGTTGTTCCTGCTGCACTCAAAAAGCTCACGCGCTCTAACCCCTCCCCCGATCTGACTCCAAGTAACAGCGCAAATACAGACACAAACCAAGTGTATGTGTGTACTGTATAATATTAACACAAAGAGCAGCTTACTACTGAAAACGGCAAATATAGGAGTGAGTGGGGATTGAACCGGAGACTCTTTATTACACATGATTTGTGTCTGTACTTGCGCAGAGTACGCACAGATTCCTGCATCTGGATTTTTCTGTGCGTAAGCACATTTCGGCTTAGTGCAAGTTCTACGCACGGCGTTATACATGAGGCCCCTGGTGTGCAAATAAAAGCATAGCGTTTGTGAACAATTGGGAAAATATGGCAGCAAAACTGCCTGGTTGACTGATTAGAGCACCATCCAGGCCGCAGCCATGTGATCTTAAATCACAGGCTGTTCTTTATCCCACCTGTTATTTTCCTGAAGCTGTTACCCATAATCCCTGTTATGGGGCATCCAGTAAATTTAGTCTTGATACAAACCTTAAATTAATTGATAACCAAAAAATAAGGTGTATAATTAGACCAAGGGATAAAGCCAGACCCTCCACCAGGGGCATCTGTAATAGAAATTTAATTCAAATTAAAACAAAAAATATATCAGCAGTTCAGAAAGAACCATGCAGCTTTAAATGCTGTTTATTGAACATTCGCTCTCTTGGCACTAAAGCTGTTTTGGTAAATGATATTATATTAAGTACAAAATCTGATCTGTGTCTTCTCACTGAAACCTGTCTTAGTAAATGTGACACTGTTCCTCTAGCAGAGGTGTCACCAGATGGATACTCGTTCCTTCATAAGTCTAGAGATTCTGGTCGAGGAGGAGGCCTTGGAATAATTCATTGTAACAAAATGCAAATCACTCCTAAAAATTTAGGCAACTTTACATCCTTTGAGGCATTAATTTTAAATATTAAAACAGATTCCAACACAATTATAGTGCTTGTCTACAGACCACCAGGGCCATATTCATTGTTCATGACTGAATTTAGCAACCTTCTATCTGATTTGGCTATAAATTATGATCACGTAGTATTGATGGGGGATTTTAATGTACACATTGATGTGGAAACTGACACTTTTAGCAAATGTTTTACTTATTTGTTAAATTCAGTAGGATTTTGTCAGATTGTCAAAGGTCCAACTCATAATCATAACCACACATTAGATTTAATTATAACTTATAAAGTTGAAATTCAAAATTTAAATATTACTCCATTAAATGAAGTAATTTCAGATCAATACTTAATTACATTTGATTTAGTTCTGCCCATGCCAACGCACTCACAGATTAAAACAAAGACAGTGCGACATCTAGACTGTAATTCTGCTTCAAAATTTATAGATACTTTGAGTAAGTCGAGTGTAATTGTGGAAAACCATTTAGATCAGTTAACATCACATTATAATGTGACCTTGAGAGATGCTCTGGACACAGTGGCTCCCCTTAAAACAAAAGTGATCAAAGCACATAGAAACTCTCCCTGGTTTAATGAAAACACTCAAGCTCTTAAATTAGAGTGTCGAAAACTGGCACAGATGGAGAACAACAAAGCTACATGTCTTTCAAATTGCATGGACAGAGAGTGTTAATAAATATAAAAAAGCCCTCTTTAAAGCTCGCTCAGAATACTATTCTACATTAATAGATAGCAATAATAAAAATCCTCGGGTACTGTTTTAGAACAGTGGCTAAATTAACAAATGGGAATTCAGATCAACAGTGCAAAATACCAACAGATATTAGCAGTACAGACTTTATGAACTTCTTCAATGAGAAAATTAAAAATATAAGATCCCAGATCTCAGCATCACAGTACAAACCAAATACTAGCTTAGCAGACCCTGTCTCACATTGCATTCAGCACTTTAGTAATTTTAATCCTGTAACTGAGCAGGAAGTCTTAACTTTAATTTCTAAAATGAAGCCCACTACTTGTTCCCTAGATCCAGTGCCAACAAAACTAGTAAAAAGTGCAATGGATGTTCTTGCAGCGCCTATTCTAAACATTATCAATAGTTCATTACTGCATGGCACAGTACCTGATGCACTAAAAGTGTCAGTCATTAAACCATTAACTAAAAAGTCAGACCTAGACCCACACATACTAAATAATTATAGGCCTATTTCAAATTTACCGTTTCTCTCTAAGATACTAGAAAAAATAGTAGTCAGTCAGCTTCAGTCACACCTTACACATTACAATTTATTTGAGAAATTCCAGTCTGGCTTTCACACTGGTCATAGTACAGAAACGGCACTAACACGGGTTGTAAATGACATTCTGATATCCTCTGATGAAGGAAACTCCACTGTAATTATGTTGTTGGACTTAAGTGCAGCATTTGACACCATTGACCATTCTATTTTACTGCACAGGCTAGAAAACGATGTTCGGCTTACAGGCTCCGTGCTCGCTTGGTTTAGTTCTTATTTATCAAATCGATTCCAATGCGTACAGAAATGTGCTGACAGTACTCCATCATTATACACAGAAGTTCAATATGGTGTCCCGGGAATCAGTACTGGACCTTTACTGTTTTCACTTTACATGCTTCCACTGGGATCTCTCATTAGGAAACATAATGTTAATTTTCACTCGTATGCAGATGACACCCAGTTATACCTTTCTTTTAAATCAAATGAAGTTTCTCCGATGTTGTCTTTAATTAGTTGTGTTAGTGAATTAAAGGAATGGATGAATGAGAACTACTTGTCTTTAAACACAGATAAAACAGAGATGTTAATTGTTGGAGGGAATGACGCTGATCACAGCAATATTTTTGTCATTTAACTCAGTTGGAATCACCATTAATTTTACTGAATCAGCCCGCAATCTAGGAGTTATCTTTGACTCTAGCATGTCATTTAAAGCACATATTACAAAGTTGTCCAAAACATGTTTCTTCCATCTTAAAAATGTTAGGAAATTAAGGCACTTTCTAAATAAACAGGATTGTGAGAAATTAATTCATGCATTTATCTCTAGTAGGATTGACTACTGCAATGCGGTGTTCACTGGCTGTTCAAACTGTTCTCTATACAGCCTCCAGTTAATCCAAAATGCTGCTGCAAGAATTATTACAAGAACAAGAAAATATGAACACATAACTCCAGTTCTTAAATCTTTACACTGGCTCCCAGTTAAGTTTAGGGCAGATTTCAAAATCCTCCTTTTAACATATAAAGCATTAAATGGCCAAGGTCCGGCTTACTTGTCTGAACTTATCATGACTTACAAACCAAAGCGCACATTAAGATCTCAAGATGCCGGTCTGCTTAGGATTCCAAGGATTAATAAAATAACAGTGGGAGGTCAAGCTTTTAGTTACAGGGCCCCTAAACTGTGGAATGGTCTGCCTGCTCACTATAAGAGATGCCCCTTGGTCTCAGCCTTTAAATCCCGGCTGAAGACTCACTACTTCAGTTTAGCATATCCTGACTAGAGCTGCTGATTAACTGTACAGACTGCATCTCTGTTGTTAGTCATTAGCACTAAAACATAAGTAACATGATAGTTATAATTTGAATACTAACCCTCACCTATTCTGTTTCTCTTCTCGGTACCCAAATGTGGCACTTGGTGCCAGCCCACCTGCCAAGTTGTTTGCCTGCCTATGGTAAAGTCATCCCTGATGGAGGATCACAGGAATCATGGGAAAAAGGGGTCCTTTCATCAGATTGGCTGGCCCAGCACTGTTTCAGTCGTGGAATGGCCAAATGGGGAGGCAGCTTGATGGATGAGGTCTCCAGGACTCTAAACAAATCCAAATCATATTATGTGATATCATCTACTGTTAAATTCTGCTCTGTACTTGTAAAATTTTTATTTTTATACTGTATTGAGGATTTGTTCTGTTCTGTGTATTGTATTGTATTGTATTGACCCCCTTTTCTTTTTGACACCCACTGCACGCCCAACCTACCTGGAAAGGGTCTCTCTTTGAACTGCCTTTCCCAAGGTTTCTTTCATTTTTCCCTACAAGGGATGTTTTTTTTTGGGAGATTTTTCTTGTCTTCTTAGAGAGTCAAGGCTGGGGGGCTGTCAAGAGGCACGGCCTATTAAAGCCCATTGCGGCACTTCTTGTGTGATTTTGGGCTATACAAATATATTGTATTGTATTGTATATGACAAAGGGGTACTGGCAAATTCCCTTTAGTGGCCTCCGCCTAAGAAAAAATCGCTTTTAATACTCCTAGTGGACATTGGCAATATACTGTCCTCCCAATTGGTTTGCACGGGGCACCAGAGACTTTTCAACGTCTGGTAGACACATTGTTGCAGCCCCACAATGCCTATAGTGGCGCCAATATGGATGATGTAGTCATCTATTGCGGTACGTGGAAGGAAAATGTATTGCAGGTTAAAACTGTCCTCTCAACTTTAGTACAAGCAGACCTTCAAATTAATCTAGAAAAGTGTTTTTTTTATTAAAAGAAGCTAAATATTTATGCTATCTAGGGGACAGTGTGACGATGCGGGTTCGATGCATGCTTCCATCTTGCCTCTGGGAGCCCTTGAACCCAACACCGTCAGTAATGTTACCGATGAGCTTAGCAGTGAGGCACAACATAGCAAGGGGATGGTGCAAAAGTGCAAAGTGCTTTTATTAAAACAATAATCAAAAGCAATGTTCAAATTAAATAAAGTGCAGTGCTGCAAAAGTCAATAAATAATCCATAAAAAACAGAAGTGAAATAGTGGAGGTTAAAATCCAATACAAGCAAAACAAATCCTTTAAAAACAACGAGGTTAAAATAATGGCAGGAAGTAGTCTCTTTAAAAATCCAAAGCACGGTGCGACCTTCTTTAACCTGGCAAATCCCCTGCTTCTCCCTTTCCAAAATGCAGCTCCTTCACTGCAGGTCAGGTAGCCCTCCAATCCCTGGCTACTCGGGCTCCAAACCGGACCGAGACTTGGGTTTCTTCTCCAGCGGCCAGGCTCATAGTGGGATTTAACGCCCAAAGCCTCCTCGACTCCTGCTCCTTTCGACGGTCAGTAGTCTCCTCTACTGGTCACTCCAGCTCCATGATCACTCATCTGGAGTGACCGCTTTCTTCAGCCCCGCCGAGTGTTGGCCAAACACTCTTCTGCAGGTCTCACCTCCCAGCTGCCTGCCTTCTCTCTCACATGCCTGCTCTTCCAGCTCGCTCTGCACCCTCACGGGCTCCTTCCGCCTCCTGCCTTCTTCTCTTTCTCCTTCTCCTTCTCTCCACTAACCTCTGTTCCTTTTTTCTCTTTTTCCCTCTAGCCACCTCGCGCTTCTATTTATATAGAGGACATGACAGCTGTGGCAATCTGCAGTTCCAATCACAGATGTGGAGAGTCTCTCATCTGTACATTTAGGCGAGAAACACCCACACCACGCATTCCCATAGGACCGCACGGCCACACGCCAGTACACCCCTCGCTAAGCCACGAGCGGTGATTATTTATAAGTGACCCTTTTAAACCTGAGCTGCGGACCCACCATACCACAGGCGGGGGAACGGTTAAACCACAGTGCTCCAAAGTTGAAGCCATTATCAATTGGCCTCGTCCGATGACTAAGAGGTAAGTACAAGCCTTCCTGGCGTTAGCGAGCAACTACCGCCGTTTTGTGCCTCGTTTCTCAGAGATTGCTTCACCTTTCACAGATTTGATAAAGAAAACAGCACCTTTAAAATTGGGTTAGTGTGACAAAACTGAGTCTGCATTTGGTGACTTGAAGATGGCCCTGACATCAGTACCTGTATTAAAATCTACCAACTTTTCTTTTCCTTGTATCGTCCAGACCGATGCATCGGGCACAGAACAAGGAGCCAAGCTGAACCAATGCATCGATGGTGCTGAACACCCCGTTATGTACCTAAGCCAGAAACTGTTAGATCGGGAGACCGGGTATGCTGTGGTAACACGTGATGCCTCGGTGATTAAATGAGCTGTGACCCAGTTGAGGTATTACTTATTGAAATGAGAATTTACATTGATTACAGATCATGCCGCTCTTCAGTGGATGGCCGTACATCGAGAGTCTAATCCTCGTGTCACTAGCTGGTTTTTGGACCTTCAACCTTATAAGCTCAAAGTCGTTTATCGTAGGGGTTCTTTGCAGGCCAATGCAGATGCTCTCTCCCGTATCTACGACCTCTCGGTTCAGGCCAACCAACTCGATGGGTCTGGGCTGGGGGGGGTCATGTCACACATGTGTGTTTAGGAGGCAGTCAACAAGCCCTGAGGTGAGTGAAACATCACGAGATGAAGGGTTGATTTATGGTACTAACGCCCATCTCTCTTTCTCATCAGACCAAAAGAAGAAAAATAATTCAATTTACTCAGCACTCAGACTTCCAGATTCACAAGATGGGCGCCAACATCACTTCCACTTCCAGCTCCAGATGACAACGTCACTTCGTCCACCACGATGACATCATTTTCGGTCACCCGATGATGGCGTCACTACCGTCCACCCGTTATGATGCCATCTCCTGCCACTTCACTTCCGTCAGCCATATTTTGTACAAATGTGCTTTGGTTTTGACTATTTTATCATCTTT
>NW_024378206.1:0-24101 GCF_016835505.1 Polypterus senegalus
ATGTCCCACAGGACAGCTCGATTAACTGAGTCGAACGTTTTACAAAAATCAACAAAGACTACAAAGAATCCGTGCCAATATTCTCATTTGAGCTCCATGAGAACCCACAGTGCCATGATGTGATTGATGGTAGACTGTAACAAGGATCTTACCTGGCACCAAGAGCAATGTCATCCACCTGTAGTTGCCGCAATCCAGACGATCACCCTTCCCTTTCCAGATAGGTGTGACAAGTCCCGTTTTTCAATCAGTTCGAATGACCCCCGTCTCACAAATGAAAGCAAAGATTGCTTGCAATGCCAAGAGGACAGCCTTACCAACAACCTGGAGAAGTTCACCCCTGATACCACAGATACCTGCAACCTTCCCTACCGTCAGCCAGTTCATAACCTGTCAATTTCAGTGAGATTGGGTGGTTTACAGATAATTGGAGGATCAGCCTCAAGAACCATGGACCCAGAGATATCCAATGTCCTAGCCAGATGATCAGCTTTGAACAACTGCTCAAAGTAGCCAGCCCAATGGGTCACAACTGCAGTGTTATCTGTAGGACTGTTCCATCAGCTGTCATGACTGCTACTCTCCAAGGAACAGATACGGATGTGCATAATGCTTTGATTCCTCTATAAAGAAAACATAGGTCAATAGACCGTATATAGTGTGTCACTTGCTCATAGATTGCTCTAACAAACACCTACTTTTCTGCCCTCAGAGCCCTTGCAGCTGTCCTTCTCAGTTCCTGGTACAGACCGGAGTTGCCATCAAGCTGTGCGCTGCAACTCTTCTCAATGATATCCAGGGTGTCCTGAGAGATGAAACACCTCCTTCTGGAACACCAGTAACACCAACACAACCCTCAGCAATGTTCAAGATCTTGTCATGGAAAGTCTCCCACATCTACATTAGTATCGGCAGTCACCCCCAAGTCTGTAAGTTCCTCACACAAACTGCATGCAAACTCATTAGAAACAGCCTGATCTGGAGTCTCTGGCCAGGTCTGGCCTCATTTTCCTAGTAGGTGGTAGCCTACTGGATCTGAGCTGGATTTTCAGAGTAGCAACAACAAATCTGTGGGCACAAACTGGGCACTTCTGTAAACACTGCATTTTTGTAAAACCCTCCAGTGTCTGTCTATGAGGATGTGATCGATCTTCTTCACCACACCACCAGTATTGGAGTACCAAGTCCAACGATGCGGCTCAGGGCGTTGGAACTAGTATATAGCGATTCAATCCTCATAGTCAGCCCTGTCAGTGCCAGTGGTCACAACGAAGTCATCCATGACCATAGGAGTGTCACCTCACGGGCACCCATTTCGCTATGCAGCACCCTTGATAAAATAGAAAAATGTAGCAAATCCAGCTGTCTGACAACTCATGCTTATAATAATTCATATCACCAAGCTGTTATTATAACGTGTGTTGATGTGACAAAAATATTAAACCTCGGAAATGATGATCATGATTGACGGACTCTGTTTTAGTTGACTTTTAAGATAGCCAATACTGCATATTTGCACTAGAGAACTTTTTTCCTCAGTTTATATTGGCTACATATTGTCACTTCTCAGGATTTGAAGCCAAAGTACAGTGAAAACACAGACGTGATTCTGTCTCTGCACACAGAGAGCTATAAATCTCATTCCCTACAGCTTAAATATGGCCTAATGGTGTAACACAACATGTCCTGTTTGGTGCTGAATGAAGACTATGGCAGGGCCATCTCAATGTATGATCACTTGTTTGTGGGCCCAAGAATCATAGGGACCCACAATGTTTCTAAAACCTCTGTATATGTCTACATTTACATATTTGTTCGACGCCTTTATTTAAAGCAACTTACAACATTTGAGACATTTCTTTTCTTGTTCCAACTGGAGCACAGGCGGATGAAGTGACTTGCTACGGGTCACACAGTGTCAGTGGTAGGATTTAAACCCACAGCCTCAGGATTTCAAGTCCAAAGCCTTAACCACTACACCTCACTGCCTTCTGTTTTGTTTTCAAAACAGGGGCCCCAGTGCGCTACTTTGGCTTGGGGTCTATGATGCTGTTAAGATGGCCCTGGACTATGGAGATGGTCATATACAAAGAAAACAGGGACTGGCAGGACTCTTTGGCCCATGATGCCGATTGGTTTTTGAACAACATAAAAAAGCAATCTGCAGCAGTGTCCAGATTTTCTAATGTAATCAGAGTAATGGACTGTACTTATATTGAAACAAGACACCTGGTGAAAATGACGCTGTTTTTGTTAACAATTAGCAGTAACGTTCCATTAATGCAGTGGTTCTTAACCTTTTGGCTATGGGATCCAGTTTTAAGCAAAAGTTTGAGGGGGTTACGTCTCTTGGGCACACTTAGTTATACTTAGGTAACATTGAAGAGCAGGTGGGTGGGTGAGGGGGTAATTCAAATGTTGTGCCAGATTTAAGTAATGTCAGGGAGAGTCCCTCTTGGTGTAGCCTGCTTCTACGTGTATATAAATGAAAGATTTTTTATTATTTCTAGAACTTTTAATATCAAGGAGCAGGAGTGGAGCCCTTGTCGTTTCAAGCATGTAGACAAAGGATGATGTTGGGTGGCAGGGCAGTTCTTCAGGTACAAGTATACAACAAATTACTGCTGGGATGCTGAATGGCTTTTATAAAAAACCAAAAACAAAAAAACATCCAATTACCTGTTACATTTGGATTGCAATCCACAGGTTGAGGAACAGTGCATAAGACACAAGTCATCTTTGGGGGCAAGATGAGACTGACAAACATTGTGACTTGGTGGCCTGGGTCAACACATGATTCGTTTAGTTTGAGGCAAAGTAGTATTGGCAGACGATTTGCTGATGCTACTGTACGTAATCACTGGATGTGTCAGGCAGCAGCCAATGAACGTCTACAGCTTTGTGATTCTATACAGCATGCTTGAGGTTGATGAGCAAGGTCCAAATAGATTACATTATATAAGATTATTTATTTATAAAAACACATTTAAAACAACAGAGGGTGCGCCAAAGTGCTGTACAAAGAAGCATTAAAGTGAACACAATGCAAATAACCAATTATAACATTCACCACAATCATATTATACAAAAAACCTCAGTAGCGGATGAAGACCTGATCTGAAAAGGCAAGTCATTTCAAAGCCTAGGAGCAACAACTAAGAAAGCTTGGGCTCCTCTCGACTTCAGCCAAGATCTTGGCACTACAAGTTGTCCAGATGACCTCAGTGCTCTTGGTGCCACATAGTGGTGAAGGAGATCACAGATATATTTTGGAGCAAGACTATGCAAGGCTTTAAAAACAAACAAAAAAGATTTTAAAATCAATGCGACACCTCACTGGTAGCCAGTGGGGAGAGGCTAAAATGAGGGAGATGTGATCCTTTCTTCTTGACCAAATTAAGAATCTAGTTGCCGCGTTCCGAACAAGCTGAAGGTGCGACAGAGCAGATTTTGTCAAACCCACATGTAAGGAATTACCATAATCTAGGCGAGATGTAATAAAGGCATAGTTGTTTCAAGATGTGGTTTCACACAGCCACATTTTTAAGATGATTGTGACTCATGAAGTGCAAATTGTGTATAAATGTGCCTATTCCAGCCTTTAAAAATCTAATTTTTTTCTTTAAACATTTTCCTGTTTTTTGGGGTATGTGTACTTTCACACTTGATTATGTACAAAGCTGCACAAATGACTTTCATGAAAGGACAGTGTGACAGGGGCTTGGCATCGTTAACCAGCCAGGACACCCCTGCACACTATATTCAGTGGGGAGCAGCCATGGACATTGCAATACCTCCCTCTGAACACTAGTTGGCCGCCTCCCTGGGGTGGAACAGTGCCTCGGGTCCCCGCAGGTCATCCTGGGAATTGGAGTTGGGTGCAGCCCTGTTGGGTCCCGCAGGTACCGCCAGGGGGCGCTGTATTTGGGACTCCTGAGCCTGTGTGAGCAATCAATTCGTCGCACCTGAAAATGCAGCCGGAAATCAGGGATCAAGCACCTGGAGTACTTCTGGGTGAACTATAAAGGGAGCCAGCGACCTGCACTCAGTGGCCAGAGTCGGGTGGGAGGAGGACGAAGCTTGGTGAGGAGTGGTGGATAAGGAAGACAAGATTTGCGTTTATTGTGTGCTTGGGACTGTGTTGTGTCTGTAGGGTATGGGGAAGGCGTAGCCCACAGAAGAAGAAAATAAAAGTTTATGTTATTTTACACGTGCCTCCCGTGTCTAATCTGTGTTGGGTCGGGCGCTATATAGCGTCATTCTTACAACAGCTAGGAGATAAGCTCATTCCAAACAACCTAGCTTGACTTAGGTTTGTAAAATCACTTTTAAAGGAACTGTTTATATACTTTTAATGTTACTGTTTATAACATGTTTAGAGAAAATTGGACACAGCGTACTAAGATGAACACCTCATAGTAACCCCTAAGTACGATGATGAAGGGGGTAACGATTTGGCATTGCTTTACACTGTGTGGTGGACACTGCCAGGACACATTGAAAAAATGCCTGATAGCAAAGTGCCCCAAGAGTCTAAAACTTTCTTTCTTTCTTTCTTTCTTTCTTTCTTTGTGAAATGTAACCATATATAAATAAAAACACCATAATATGTGAGAATAAATAAATAAATGTGGCCTGAGATGTTTTTTTGGTTATTTCTTTATAAATGTATTTAATTATTTTTTAATTTATTTATTTCAGCACAACCACACTCAAAGTGGAATACACTTTGAAATGAAAACTGTCATTTTCATCCATCAATTCTGGTTGGTTTATTGTCAGTGTTATTATTCTGTAGCTTATCCCTGTTGTGAGGCATTTTATAAATTTAGTCATGGACATAAACCTAAATTGATTAATTACCTGAAGAACTACATCTTAATTAAGCCTAAATTTAAAATCATATCCCCCCCTAGAGCTGCCTACGGTAGTAATTTATTTCAAATTAAAACAAAGATTATAATACCAACTGAAATGCATCTCTGCAGTATAAAATGCTGTTTGGTAAACAGTCACTCTTGGGGAAATAAAGCTGCTTCTGTAAATTATATTATATTAAGTAGATATAAAATCTGATTTGTGTTTTCTTTACTAAAACCTGGCTTATTAAATCAGATACAATTCCTTTAGGTGAGGCAGCACCAAATGATTTTATATTTCTTCATTAATCAGGAGATACTGGTCGAGAAGATGCCCTTGGGATAATTTTGTGAACTGAAAATCATTTCTAAAAATGTAGGCAAATTTATATCCTTTTAGTCATTCATATTAGATAATCAAACAGATTTCAATATAATTGTAGTACTAGTCTACAGACCAACAGGGTCGTGTTTGTTGTTCATGACTGAATTTGGCAGTCTTTTACCTGGTAAAGCTATAAATTACTATCATGTAGCACTGATAGGGGATTGTTATATCAACATAGATGTCAAAACTGACCCTCATAACAAGTATTTTAGTCATCAGTTAGCAGGGGTGCTGTACAAATAAAGTAGCTGATCCTGTGCTCTGACCTTAAGCATCTCACCCAGCCAGACAGCGTTAAAAAATATAACAAGGCTCTTTTTAGGAGTATAAACATTAGCAGTGTAGATTTTATTAACTTCTTTAATGATGAAATTGACAGCATAGGATTCTAGATGTTAATGTCAACCTTACAAGCTAAATATTGTCAAACTCTGTCATTCCTTGTCTATGGCACTTTAGTAATTTTAACTTGATTACAGTAAAGGAAGTCATAGGTGTTATTTCTAAAATTAAACCTACTATCTGTGCTTTAGTCCCGACAAAACTATTAAAAAGCTCAATGGCTCTTTTAGCAGCACCTGTTCTTAGCTTTATCACTAGTTCATTACTGGCTTGCACAGTTTATAATGCACTAAAAGTATCAGTTGTCAGACCATTACTGAAGAAAATCAGAGCTAGACTTACATATGTTTAAAAATTATAGACCTATTTCAAATTTACTTGAAAAAGTAGTTATCACACAGTCTCACCTTTCATATCACAATTTATTTGAGAAATTCATATTTGGCTTCCACACTGGACAAGGCATGGAAAGAGCACTACATGACATTCTTATAAACTCTGATGAAGGAAAGTCAACACTAATTAAGTTAATTAAGCACAGTCCTCTGACCACTCTATTTTGTCACATAGGCTGTATTGGCTCTCAGGCAGTGTTCTTGCATGGTTTACTTCATAATTATCAAATTGATTTTAGTACATACAGAAATGTGCTGTGAGTTCTCCATCATTATACTGTAATAAATGAAGAAGAAGACAGCATAAAGGTTTGGGGTTTCCGGCCCCGTATACTAAATTGCTATGATAAAGCAAAACAAACACATATGCACGACGCCGAAAATGGCGTCGGCAGACATTTTATAAAGGAGGAGCCGGAAGTGGAGGAATGCTGGGAAGGAACCGTGGGGAAGATGGGATCGATGGCGTCAGGAACAATGGAGGAGGAAGGGCGGAAGTAAGCGTGCTGCGGAAAATGAGGCTTATTGTGGCGGAGCGTCTTTTCTTCTGTAAGAAAGCAAAGGAGAAAGGTTAGTACCCCGCCACTCCCTGCCGGCGAATGTCTTCCCAAGCGTGTTAAGGTCCGTCCGCGGTCTCCTACTCGCGCGTGCGTGACACGACCCCCCCCTCAGCCCAAGACCGCCAGGTCGGGTGGACCTAACCGAGAGGTCTTGGATATGAGAGAGGGCATCGGCATTGGCCTGAAGGTTGCCGCGACGATAAGTGACAGTGAACTTATACGGCTGCAAATCCAGAAACCACCTGGTGACCTGCGGATTCGACTCTTTGTGTAGGGACATCCACTGAAGCGCAGCGTGATCAGTCACCAGAGTGAATTCGCAACCCAACAGGTAGTAACGGAGATGGGTCACCGCCCACTTGATGGCCAAGGCCTCCTTCTCCACTGCCGCATACCTGGTCTCTCAGTCCAGCAGTTTCCGGCTTAAGTATATCACGGGGTGTTCGACACTATCGGCGCTTTGGCTCAACACGCCGCCCAGGCCTGTGTCTGAAGTGTCGGTCTGGAGAATAAAAGGGAGCCCAAAATCAGGTGTCCTTAATACAGGTGCCGACGTTAGGGCCTTTTTCAGATCACTGAATGCGTGTTCCGCTTTGTCGTTCCATACCACGTATAAGGGAGTGCCCTTCTTTGTTAAATTGGTCAAGGGTGCTGCCCTTTCGGAGAAGCGGGGTACGAACCGGCAGTAGTACCCCACCAATCGCAAGAAAGCCTGCACCTGTCTCTTGGTATTTGGGACGGGCCATTCCAAGATGTAATTAATTTTTGAACATTGTGGTCTCACCTGTCCTCGTCCCACCAGGTAGCCTAAATACTTGACCTCCTTCAAGCCAAAAAAACACTTGAGAGGGTTTATGCGGAGGCCGGCTTTAGCTAGTGTCGCGAGGACAGCAGAGACCTGCAGTAGATGCTCCTTCCAGGTGCCGGAATAGATGACTACATCATCCAGGTAGGCGGCACTATAGGACTGGTGGGGCTTCAGCACTCTATCCACCAGACGTTGAAAGGTCGCCGTGGCCCCGTGCAGGCCAAATGGGAGGACCTTGTATTGCCAATGTCCGCTAGGGGTGCTAAAGGCCATTTTCTCTTTTTTTAGATGCCGTTAAGGGAATTTGCCAGTACCCTTTCGTCATATCAAAAGTAGTTAAGTATTGAGCCGTACCCAGCCGCTCAAGTAGTTAATCAATGCGGGGCATCGGGTAGGCATCGAATTTGGAGACCTGATTTAGATGTCTAAAGTCATTACAGAACCTCCAGGAGCTGTCCGGCTTGGAAACGAGGACGATAGGACTGGACCAGGGACTATGGCTCTCCTCAACAATGTCCATATCCAACATCCGTTGCACCTCCAATTCCATTTCAGCACGTTTTGCCTCCAGGAGTCTATAGGGTCTCTCCCGGACGATTACTCCAGGGTCCGTGACTATGTCGTGCACAATCAGCAAGGTCCGGCCCGGTGATTCACTCACTACTTCAGGGACAGCTCGGATTGCGTGGGTTATCTCCTGCCGCTGTAGGGTGTCAGCTCGTCACCGAGGTTAAGGGCAGATGTGCATGTGAATAGGGAGAGGGATCTATGTGTGTTGGGAGACTCCTCCCTGTCCTTCCAGGGTTTTAATAAATTTACGTGGTAGATCCTTTCACTTGGCCGACGATTGGGCTGTTTAACCAAATAGTCGACAGCCCCTTTCTTTCCTTAACCTCGTATGGCCCTTGCCAGTGAGCTAGTAAGTTAGAGTGGGAGATAGGAACAAGCACCATCACTGGCGGAACTCCCGGAGGACGGAGTTACGATTGTAACACCAGGCCTGTGCTGCCTGCGCACGAGTCACGTGGTTCTTTAGGAGCGGCCTGATTTTAGCGAGCCTGACGCGCAGTTGCGCCACATACTCCAATATATTGGAGGAGGGAAGGGCCTCAGCCTCCCATCCCTCTTTTAGTATGTCCAAAATTCCTCGGGGTTGTCACCCATACAACAACTCAAAAGGGGAGAAGCCCGTAGAGGCCTGGGGCACTTCCCAGTAGGCAAAAAGCACTAGCGGAAGGAGCTGGTCCCAGTTCCTGCCATCGGCGTTGACTACTTTGCGGAGAATGTGTTTAAGTGTCTGATTAAAACACTCTACCAGCCCGTCTGTTTACGGGTGATAGACAGATATCTTCAGGTGCTTTATCCGGAGTAATTTGGCGACCTCCCTGAACGTATCCGAGGTGAAGGGTGTACCCTGGTCCGTGAGGACTTCTTTGGGTATACCCACTCTAGAAAATAAGTTGACTAATTCCCGTGCGATATTTTTTGTGTTAGCGGCGCGCAGGGTAACTGCCTCTGGGTATCGGGTAGCGTAATCCACCATGTCTAATATGTACTTATGGCCACGGTTTGAGGGTTCCAGGGGTCCTACTAAGTCCACCCCTATTCTGTCGAAGGGAATATCGATCAGGGGTATAGGGACGAGAGGAGCGCGGTCCCTCCTAGGAATCTGGCGAATCTGACACTCCGGACAGTATTGGCAGAAACGCCGGACCTCCTCGTTGATCCCAGGCCAGTAAAAGCGGAGTTTAATCCTCTCTAAAGTTTTTTTGGCCCCGAGGTGGGCGCCTAGGAGGTGAGCGTGAGCTTGTTCACATACCTCCCGCCGGAAGGTACTCAGAACTAGGAGCAACTTCCGCACCTCGCCCTCATGGGTCGCCACCCGATACAACAGATCGTTCTCAAGCAGAAAAAAGGGCTTGTGTGGTATGGATCCGTCGGCTTGTGAGCTGCCTGAAAGAACAACCGCATTCCGGGCAAACCGCAGAAAATCGTCATTCCACTGCTCTCTCTTAAATGAGGCAGGCGTGGATCGAAATTGGTGATCCAAGTTACTCAGTGGGTTGGCCACCGGAAGAGTTCCCTGGCTTGTTCCTTCCCCGGCGGATACTTCCGGGTCAGGGTCCGTCACAGAGGAAGCGTCCCCCGATGTGCCTGCGCCATTAGGGCCTGCCCCAGAGCACGGCGTGGAGACCGCGGGAAGGCGCCTTGCCCCCTCATAGCCAGACCCAACGAGGCCCCGGGAGCGGTGTGTGTCTTACCGTATTTTTTGTGTGACCAGTCTTGTCCCAAGATCACCGGATAGGGGGGTTCGGGCAACACCGCGACCATCAACTTAGTCAAGTCCCCTTCCAGGTGATGCAACACTGTGCGAACGAACGACTTTGTCTCCCCATGCACGCAAGTGACTTGCAGATGTTGCTTTAGCCACTGTTGCGTTAGCACATAACGGCGAGCCACAATGGTTATGTTGCTGCCGGAGTCAAACAGAGCCACCACCGCATGCCGATTCAACAACACCACTCCCGTGTTCGGACTCGCCAAAGGATGCGACGGGGTACAGTACCTTTCCGCTGTGGCCCAGGTGCAGTCCATCGACTCCGTGGCGATGTTCATGGGACAGGTCGGCAGCAGGTGGCCGGTCTCACCGCACTTGTAACAGCGTGGGGAGGCCGGCTTTTCTTTGGGTTTCGATAGCGTTTCCGCAGCGCGTCGAGGGGGCTCGAGAGTGGCCGCCCGTCCCTGTCGGTTCCCACGAGCTTGCCTTTCTGACCCCCCGCTCGGAGGACGCTGAGCTGGCATTCGAGGACTTCCAGGAGTCCTGGCATATCCTTAGAAGGGTGGCGCCGGACCTGCTGGGCGAGGGAGCTGAGCATGGCGTTAACCAAGCCCTCACAGACCACCTGCTCCACCACCTTCAGGCTGTAGCCAACGCCCCATTTTTCCCCAAAAGTCGAAGTCCTGGGCTCGGGCTGGCTTCTCTGGATCGAATTGCCAGCTCTGCCATTCAGCCGCCTGCTGGCCCAGCGTGATGCCGTAGCATGCCAGGATCTCCTGTTTTAGGAGGTCGTAGCTCGCAGTTTCCTCCTCGGGGAGATCATAGTAAGCCCGCTGTGCGGGTCCCTTCAGGTAGGGCGCCAGAATGGACGCCCACTCGGACCGCTGCCACTTGTTCCGGGTGGCCGACCTTTCAAAAATGCCCAGGTCCGACTCGACATCGTCTGAGTCCGTCATGGGTACCAGAGGCGGAGGCGTTGGTCGAGGTGGATCGGGCCTTACCCTCTGGGCTTCTGCCAACCTGGCCTTTGTTGCCTCCAACTCCCGGGTGGTAGCGGCTTGCGCTTGCTGCAGAGAAAGGATCTGGGCATTCATCACCTGCAGCACTGTGTTGAGGTCCTGTCCTTCAGTCATGTTATCAGAGCAGTTACCCTGCCTGCTACGCCACTGTAATAAATTAAGAAGAAGACAGCGTAAACGTTTGGGGTTTCCAGCCCCGTATACTGAATTGCTCTCACAGTAAACAAAAATCGGGTCAATACATAAAGCAAAACAAACACATATGCACAACGCCGAAAATGCCGTCGGCGGCCATTTTATGAAGGAGGAGCCGGAAGTGGAGGAATGCTGGGAAGGAACCGTGGGGGAAGATGGGATCGATGACATCAGGAACAATGGAGGAGGAAGGGCGGAAGTAACGTGCTGCGGGAAAATGAAGCTTATGGTGGCGGAGCGTCTTTTCTTCTGTAAGAAAGCAAAGGAGAAAGGTTAGTACCCCGCCACTCCCTGCCGGCGAATGTCTTCCCAAGCGTGTTAAGGTCCGTCCGCGGTCTTCTACTCGCGCGTGCGTGACAATACTCAGAAGTCTCCTGTGGGGCCCTTTATTGTTTTCTCTTTACTTAGCTCCATTTAGAATTATCATAAAAAACTTGACATTAATTTTCACTCGTATGCAAATAAGACTCAGCTGTACCTTTCTTTTAAACCGAGTAACATTTCTTTGATAGAGTTCTTATTTAATTTTCTGAACTTTGAAGAGTGGATGGATAATAACTACTTGTCTCAGAAAACAGAAAAAATGGAAGTCTTATTTGTTTGTTACAGTGATGCAGACTGCAACAATGTTCCGTCACATTTTAACTTAGGTCGACTTCCATTAATTTTACTAAATCAGCTTGCAACTTAGTTGTTATCTTCAATACCAGCATTTATTTTAAAATACACATTACAAAACTATTTTAAACCCTAAAAATTACTGGGAAATTAATTCATGCATTTATTTCTAGTAGGAAATTCACTGCAATTCATTACTCACTGGCTGTTTAAACTGTTCTGTATTCAACTCTTAAGTTAATTCAAAGTGTTATTGCAAGAGCAATTATAAGAACTAGAAAGTACAAACACATATCTCAGGTGTTCAAATTCTTACATTGGCTTCCAGTTAAGCTTACAGTGTAGGACTGATTTTAACAGTTCCTTCTTCTTACATATAAATCTTGCTTATCTCGCTTACCTATCTGAACTTCTCACTACTTACAAACAAGAGAACGTATTAAGATCTCATGATGCCAGCCTATTAAAGATTTCAAGAATTAACAAAGTATAAGTGGAAGCTTGAAGAAACAGAAACATATACAACAACAATACAGACTCACAGGACATTTATTTATATAGCACATTTTCATACAACAATGTAGCTCAAAGTGCTTTACAAGATTATAAAAAGAAAGTAATAAGAAAAGAAAAGCAATGAAGATTAGGCAATAATATTGAAGAATAAGTAGCAACAAAACAAGGTAAGTTCAGATGTCTTGGAAGACAGAAAACTCAAAAAATAGGCTGAAGAAAAAAAACAAAATCTGCAGGGCTTCCAAGGCCAAAAGTCCACCCAGCCCCCACGGGGAATTCTACCTAAAATAAATGTTTGTAAATCAAATCTATTTGTTTTCATAGATCACATGACAGGGTTTAATGAAGTTGGACTCATGGACAGCTGAGATACCTGCCTCCATTCCATCATCTCAAGGGGCTGCCTGGAACAGGTTGTGGTAGCAGATCACCACCATAGAAGAAACAAAAACACAGCAGAAAATAGTGGGGATTAGTACAGACTGCGGATCCCTGAAGAATATGATGATTCTGTGCCCATATAGTCTATTAGGAATACTATTGAAAAGCACCTATGAAAAAGCCAAATTAAATGAGGTTTTAGCAGTTTTTAAAAATGTTCCACAGTATTAGCAAATTTCTATTGGTAAAGTTTTCCAAATTTTAGGTACATAACAGCAAAAGGCCGCCTCAGCACTTCTTTTAAATTTGGCTCTTGAAATTATAAGCAAATCTTCAATCAAAGATCTGCGATTACTACTTGGATTGTAGGGTGACAGGTATTACAAAATATAGGGTGGAAGAAGATTATTTAAGGCTTTCTATACCATTAGTAATATTTTCAAGTCAATTCTAAACGACACAATGTAACGATGCTAAAACTGGTGAGATGTGCTCAGATTTTCTTTCTCTAGTTAAGATTCTGGCTGCTGCATTCTGCTGTAGTTGCAGTTGATTGATGTCTTTCTTAGGTAGTCCTGTTAGGAGTGCATTACTGTAATCTATTAATTTGTCTTGTAAAAGATAGAAGAGGTCTAACTTTAGCTATACTCCTTAAGTGAAAGAATGCAGTCCTAGTAATCTGGTTAATGTGTGATTTAAAGTTTATGTCAGACTCAATTATAACTCCTAAATTCTTTACGTCCACCTTAATTTCTAAACCAAACATTAATTCTAATGTTTAACAATCACTAAGATTTCTGTTTTTTCCTTATTTAGTTTGAGAAAGTTACTACTCATCCATTTGGAAATACTGCTAAGACATTGGATCAGAGAGCCAAGAGCATCAGGGTCATGAGGCGCTATTGAAAAATAAAGCTGTGTGTCATTTGCATAGCTACGGGGCGTATTTTTCGTACGTTGATTACTCGTTTAGCCGGATGTAATTGTTGACGATTTGGCATGATCCTGGATCTGTCAGTTTTTCAAAACTCTTGCTGGATGTGTTGTCATAGCAGCACATCCAAATCCTCAAACCTGCTTGGAGCAGGTTTGTTCTATGTAATCAAGGATTAGCTCACACACTTAATCAGTGTCCGTGCATGGAATTCATTCAGTCATGGCTTCGCCGTTCATGAATGATCGACCAATTGATATCGATGCGCAAATTATAAGAAGAGAATTTCATACAGAGAGGGTTTTGTGTGATCGGCAATCCCTGAGGAAATTCTTTTCGAAAGACACCCCTTTAGCTGGAGCGGGTAATAGTGTACCACAAAGATTTATTAGCACCTTATATTCAAAGTCAAACTAGGCGAAGTTGAACTCTCACAACCACACAGACAGTATGCATTGCTTTGAGGTGTTTTTTAAGCATCACTTTTTTTAAATACTGTAGGCGATTTGGAAAATCTATCTAAAAGTGCAGTTTGCCAGGAACTTCGTAAAGTCTGTTTGGCTCTGAAATATTTCCTTCGGGTTTTCATAGTGTTTCCTGGACACCTGCTTGTGCAGACAATAAAAGAGGCGTTTCATGCCATTGCAGGTTGGTAATACACAGGCAAAACACTAACAGTTCCATAAAGAGTCTCACAATCAGCCTAACATTCTCATTACCCAGGATTTCCAAATGTGGCACATGGGACTGATCAGAGTAGAGTTTTATCAAACATTATTTGGAAAATTTACCTCTCCTCTTGATGAATAATCAGACGGTGTCTTCATCAAATACTTGACCTTTGTCAATATCTCGTTGGTCAGACACACGTTCTAGGGAAATGACATTCCCTGCAACTGACCGAAAAAAAAAGAGAGAGCTGTATGGAACATACCTATGACACACATTGAGGACAAATATTTGGAATTACCATCCTTTACCTGAAATGAAGTGACCACTGCATCCTGCCACTGGTTCTGAGGAGGACCCTCCCCCTGGAATGCAGTCAGAATCAGGGCGATGGCATTTTGCTGGAGAGCCAGCTCTTCTGCAGGGGTTAGGTCTGGACTGCGTGGACCTCCACCTGTTTTTTGCTTGTCTGTCTTCTTATTAGCTTTAAAATTAATGTTTTTTTACATTATATACAATTCTTTATGTCAACAATTCTTTAAATAGTTACATACCAATATTTACTTTGAAGTATACTCTTGTACTCCACTTTAACCTGTTCCCATGTTCTCCTTGTGTTGACGTTTGATCTGGAATTATGACATATTAAATAATAATTAATCTGACACATAGGAAATGAAGCACTGCATTCAGTAAGTACAATGCACACTACTTACACATTTAATTTGTCGGCCACTTTTTGCCAGCTGTCTTTTCTGGTTTGGTTTTGTAGTGTTACTCCTTGTGCATATTAAATCTTGAAATTCTTCATATCCTTCGAGTAAAAGGTTCTGCTCCGCTTATGTGAAAAAATGCTCATGTTCTTTCTTCATTTTGTTGCAGCCTATCAAAGACTTGCTAATCATATTTTCTAGACTCAATATATATGGGCTTTTCAATCAGCATGGGTCACGAGTTGCCCAGTAAATCGTCACATTAGTAGGATCTCTGATAAAGTCTGTACATGAATAGCAGGTGACAAGTTGAAGCAAAATGCTGGAATGTAAGTGGGTTGTAGGACCTTGGTGCATTCAGGACAAAAACGCTTTAGTACTTTATAATAATTAATTATGAAGAATTTTTCACATGTCACAAACAGAAATTATTATATTCGGGCTTTTTAAATTATACTGACGCCACTCTGTTCCAAGCACTGCTGCAATGATCATCAATATCATTGTGAACTAAGGCCTCTAAACTTTACACATCCAGTTAAGATTAAAGAGAAGCTTTAAATCTTAAATTTGACATATAAAACTGTTATGTTTCTGCCTAAGAGTGAAAAATGTTGTAAACCACAAAGAAAAGTAAATAAGAGACCAGGAGATGTAACATCATCAACAAACAGGAAAGGGGCTAAACCAGGATATCGAGTAAATCAAAATGTTGGAGCCAAAACGAAATTGTAGTGAAAAAGGTCAGGGCAAAGGATCAACAGACTGAAAACTAAATTGAAAAAAGCACACAGTAAGGTTTTCAAAGTACCTGTAACCGTGGACAAGCAGGAAGTGCATAATGCGGACCTTTACGCCACTGAGGCGGTGATGCCACGTGTTTCATGCTTCCAGTCACCCTAACGTAACAACCTGACGTCAACCATAAACAAATGATCCTTTTTTGTAATTTCTTTACTATTGCCAGGCTTCCATTTTTGATCTCTATTAATGTATTTTGTATGTTATGGATTTCTATCCTTTCTCTGCTATCAATACAATAGCGCCATCAGTTATAGATTAGATATGGAGCATCAATAGGATCCCTGATTACTGTGGGATATTTAGCACGTTGCTCTAAAAAAAGTCACCTTTTATTTTTGTTTTGTATAAATGTATTTTTATTTTACGGAGTCAGTACTTTAGTTACAAGGAAGATGCAACATGGCTTTAGGTCTAACAGTTGCACAGACACAAAAGAGACAAGACAGCTAGTTTTTAGACAAATGGTCACCAAATAAACAGAAACACACAGCCACCTTGGTGTTCACTTGGTAGACAAAAATAATATCTCATGAACCTTCCACTTCCACTTCTATGCAATGCAAAGAAAAACTGCTATCTGGGAGTTCACAGATTGAACAGACAAAAGACCACACTGGATGTGCAGGTTAAGAACTGCATCCAGGGACTACTGGTTTGAGATGATTGGAGCCAGACGTAAATGGATTAATAGGGACTGGACTGCTTAGTCAAATGCACACAGTTTCTCATTCTAAATTCTCATGTTCCTGACCTATCCAAACACCAAAAGACAGATTCATTTTGAAACACACTAACCAAGTGCAATATCATTTCAACCAATCATTAGTCCTTTTTATTTTTTTCTGTTATTCGAAGGAGACACCTCCTTTTTCTTAGTCTGATTTCACAGCACCATCAGGCATTCAGTTTCATGAGTGTACAACAATATGGCATCACTGATGTCACATGTAAGAGCACATGGTTATAAGATGCAACAATTCAGGATTGCAGCACACTCTGATCAAGTCAATGTGCCAATACAAATATTGAATCAAACAACAGAAACAAAATCCCCAAACCTGTGGAATTAGAAAAACATACCACATAGATTTGAAATTGATCTGGAGGCAAAATATTCTGATTTTTTACAATTTCAATTTTCAACTGAATGTCTCACAATTGTAAATGTCCACTGTTTACTCCCGCTCCTTCCTTCAACTCTAGGTGGTAGGATTGCTGTAATTGAGTGCAATTTCTTCAGCCACTTCTTCCGAAGTCGTATTTCTAACTGTAATCTCTGGTTTCCTCTTTATGTTATAAATGTCCCAGGTCTCTGGCAGTAGTCCTCGATTGAAGAGAAAGGAAGACAAATGGGACACAGCCACAATAATCACAAGGGACAGCACCATGGACAGAGTTTTGTATGGGAAGACCTGCACATAAACCCCATTGACAACTTTGCAGCCCGGATACTTTATAAAGGGAGGGATGTGGAGTGCTGACAGCCCTGCTCCCAGTGTCAGGATCACTTCCACCAGAATGCCCACAAAAACTCCATAGCTGTTTGATGATGGAACAAAGAGGACACAAACCAGTGGAGCGAAAACTAGAGAAAATGAAATCTCTGCACTCAGGACCCAGAGATCATAAATCGAAGAGGTTGCCATTCCTAAGCCCATGCCAGTGACTCCAAAGATAAGGATTGTGATTCGGATCACCCACATTACCTCTGTGTCTGATGCCTGGAAGGTAAATAAGTAAACATGTGAATAAAAAACAATGTCAAATTAAATTGATCTGTGTAGCATTTTATCAGACTAAATATTTTGGTGTGGAGGTTTTCAGATTATATTTATCTGAGGAAGGGGTTCCACTTATTAGTCTGAGGACCGAAACAAGAAAAACGACAAAATACTGGAACCCAAGAAAATTATTACTACTATGACAGCAGAGCCATATATACTGTAGACAGATAACAATTGCCATATAATAAAAGCAGTGAACATTTTCCTTTACATTCAACATAAACATATTTCTCACCTATTATTAAAGTCTAAAGTAGACTTACTGACATTGAAAACAATAATGATTATTCAAAACAGGATAGATTGCTGCTATATATCAATGCTAGTGTAAATGCGTTGTGTAAGTTTTAGTAAAATGGAAAATAAAATTATTTTGTAGAAAGGGGGCGGGGCAAAGATATGATTTTTCAAAAAATAGTGTGCTTGGCGCCCTGCCCGGGCTCTTTTTCCTGCCTTGTGCCCTGTGTTGGCTGGGATTGGCTCCAGCAGACCCGCGTGACCCTGTAGTTCAGATATAGCAGGTTGGATAATGGATGGATGGATAGTGTGCTTGGTCACTTAACTTTGTCACTTGACATATCAACAACAACAACATTTATTTATATAGCACATTTTCATACAAAAAGTAGCTCAATGTGCTTTACATACTGAAGAAAAGATAAATAAAAGACAAAATAAGAAATTAAAATAAGACATTAGTTAACATAGAAAAGGAGTAAGGTCCAATGGCCAGGGTGGACAGAAAAAAACTCCAGACGGCTGGAGAAAAAAAATTAAATCTGCAGGGGTTCCAGGCCACGGGACCGCCCAGTCCCCTCTGGGCATTCTACCTAACATAAATGAAATAGTCCTCTTTGTAGTTAAATGGCAGTAAATAAGTAATAAAGAAGTCAAAGTAGAATTAATCAGTGTATTTATTAGCCTGGCTTTAAAATGAGTTTAACCATTCTTCTAAATAAGCTTGCAAACATTTCAGCATATTGTGGTACTCATGACACATTTCAATAAACTGAATAAAGAAGTGGAGTCGCATTGCTAAAGTATTACTAATTTACTAATAAATTGTTATATTTACTATTTACTTGTTTACTAATTCTTTATTTGTATTTTATATGGGTGATGGGATAAATCTTGATGAAGAATTTAATGAACAGTCTAGTCTGAAAATGGTCAATGCCTACAACTGCAGAAGGCTCAGCTCTACTGCCTGTCTCACCCTTTTGATATTTTCTTTTGTTTTTACAGTTTTCAGTGGTCCAACAAACACATCATTCATGCTATACATAAGTTGAAATTTATCAAATCACTTTAGAATGTTGTTATGGGAAAGAATTCATCCATGGTGAAGCAATTTAAAATTCATATGAAATCTTTGCACAAAGGTCACATATATGGATTCAATGTACTGTATGCCATAATGGCAAAAACATGATGACGCACCTACAATTTGACTGTGGTCGCTATAATTTTAGTATATACCCTTGATACAGTACTCCATATACCAACACCCTATTGGCTCACCCCCAACAACTCCCCAAAAATTATCACACCTTTCTGCAGCCCCTTTTATTATCATTTTGACAAACTAGCCATATGATCCCTTCACCTCACAAGCTTGTTTGTCAGTTTGAGTGAGGGATGGTGGTGTCATCGGGAATATTTATTGTACTTTTGTGCCATAGAACTAATAGCTCTCTGTGATGCATCCAACGGCGTTGTTAATTGTAAACATTAATAAAATAAATTGAATACCAAATACATGGCACTATATCACTCGCCACAAAATTCACAGACGCTTGGATGAACTCGGGTAGTTTTACTACACAGACATGTGGAGAAACATCACAAACTTGTCTGAGGCCCAATATAGATTGCAACCCATGGTTTAAGAAACACTGATGTAATGCATATTTTTTTTTTTGCTTTGCAAATAGCAATTCTGTCAAGTAGTCAATTCCAAAATGAGAGCTACCTACCTTTATTAATGAGGTTGCTGGACATGAAATGATTCGAACCTTTAGGGGAAAATGTTATGTGCTCTTTGGAGTCATTTTTTTTTTGCTATACTGGCACTGGAATCTGCACAGAGAATGTACAGCAAGGTGCTCACTGTGCTGTAGTAAATTAAATGAGTGTGTATATATATTTTTATTACAAAAAATACAATTTTGGGCTGCAAATGTAAATATGCTATATGAGTCTTATTTTAATTAAGGAAAAATCCTGATTTCTTTGCGGGACTCATTTTTTTTTTTTTTTTACTTGTAACACTCGGACCTTGAAGAAAGGTAGTGAATGCACCTCTCATTAAAAACAACACCCCAGATCACTCCACAGAGGTTACTGCAATGTCAACATTGCCGCAGTTTTTTTCCTACAAACATCCCACATTTTCGACAGACTTTTTCTGTTGTGCTTGGAGTGTATGACTGGCGACTGGTGCTTGCGATGAAAATGAATGATCAGTCGGCCTGTGTAATGTGCTTCACTGTCTTCAGAGCTTACTGCACTTCTTTTCCTGTCAGCAACACCACATGGGTTTCCTGCCAACCAAGACATGTGTCTCATGGCAAGCAGTGATATGGACTCACACTGTACCATACAATACAATACAATTTATTTTTTGTATTGCCCAAAATCACACAAGAAGTGCTGCAATAGGCTTTATCAGGCCCTGCCTCTTGATAACCCCCCAGCCTAGACTTACTAAGAAGACAAGGAAAAATTGATAGGAAAGCCACAGTGCTGCATGCTGCTTCTTATCTGAAAAAGTACAGTGGTGTTCACTGCTGAGTAACATGGGCACCTTGGGTACCTGACAGGAAAAGAAGCATGGTGAGCTTTGTTGACTTCAAAGCACATTACACAGGCCAACTGATTCTTTTCGTTGCAAGCACCAGCCATTGTCTGCTATGAGAAAGACCTGGAGCCCCATTTTGTGCCCGAGGTGCTCTGCACATCCAGTTCATGGGTAGTGTTACAAGTATCACGGCATAAGCTGCTGGTAGAGACCAAGACTAAGGTCTGAGTCCCAGGGGATCATGAGTTTGTGTGACAGACAACCATTAGCATTTTATATATATGGATAAGGCCATTGCAAGGTATAATTAATGTCAGCACCTCTTTAAAACACAATATTAAAGGTGCTATATAAGGCACTCACCTTCTCCTTGACAGTGAACAGTGAAATAAGACCAAAGTGGATAAAGGAGTAGGCAAATGATTTCACAAAAGAAAGAGATCAGATCATTTGACTGACTGAAAATAAAGCAATTCAAAAACATGCCATACTGGACAACTAATGAACAGACAACTGAACAGAAAACTTGCAACTCATGTAAAGTCAAATTAAATTATCATCTAAGGGTTGTCATCTGTCATGCAAAAACCCACTGTGAAATGAATAGCCTTGACACACACAAAAAGGTTTGGGGCAGCCACCCATATATAGTCCCAGACTGCAAAAGATTTTTTCTACACCACTCATGTGCATTCTTTTGAGTTCTCCACTGAACCGAATGGTGGAGGAAAGATGGCGGCTTTATGAGCCGAAAGGTGGAAGTGATATCATCTGGCCGGAACTGGAAGTGACGTCAGTCTGGGGGCAGCAACCGGAAGTGTTCCTTGAATCAGGCAGGTTTTCCCATTTTTGGCCTGTAGAGATAACAAAGGTAGGTTTAGTGCACCCCACCACCCTCGGGCATGGCGGGTAATTACCTCGACTTGGTCCACTCAACTCACTACTAGTCGCCCATGTGTGACACAGCCCCACCCTCAGCCCAGACACATCAGGTTGGGCATACCTGGCCGTGAGATCGTGGCTTCGGGAAAGGGCATCAGCATTGGCCTGCAGTACACCACGACGATAACTAACCGAAAACTTGTAAGGTTGTAGGTCTAAAAACCACCTTGTGACTCGCAGATTCGAATCCCTGTATAACACCATGCATTGTAACAGTGCATGGTCAGTCACCTGGGTAAACTCATGTCCCAAGAGGTAGTACCTCAGCTGAGTAATCGGCCATTTAATCACCAAAGCTTCCTGCTCCACTGCTGCATACCTGGTCTCCAAGTCCGTTTCCGGCTCAGGTGCATTATGGGGTGTTCTACTCCATCGACCTGGCTGAGCACAGCACCAAGACCTGTGTTCAAAGTGCCCGTCTGGAGAATGAAGGCAAAGAAAATCAGGTGCTTTCAAAATAGGAGCTGACGTAAGGGCCTGCTTAAGGTCACAAAATGCAGCGTCTGTAACATCATTCCATACCACGTGATTAGGTTTCCCCTTCCTTGAAAGATTGTCAAAGGCGTGGCTCTCTCTGAAAACCAGGGTACAAACCAGTGATACTAGCCCACTAAGCCGAGAAATGCCTGTACCTGCCTCTTGGTTATCGGATGGGGCTAATTCACTATGGCATCTATTTTGGAACATTTTGGTATGACTATACCCCGGCCCACTAAGTAACCTAAATATCTGGCTTCTACCAATCCAAAATAACATTTCTTTGGATTAATATGAAGACTGGCATTCGCTAGCGTCTGTAATACAGCTTTAACCTGTTGTAGGTGTTCCTCCCAGGTGCTGGAATAGATGACAACGTCATCCAAGTAGGCAGCACTATACGAATTATGGGGTTGAAGCACTTTGTCCACCAGCCCCATGTAATCCGAATGGAAATACATGATACTGCCAATGTCCGCTAGGGGTGCTGAACGCTGTCTTTTCCTTTGCGGAGTCAGTTAAAGGAACCTGCCAGTATCCCTTTGTCATATCAAGGGTACTCAAAAATTTCGCATTTCCTAGCCACTCGAGGAGGTCGTCCACTCTCAGCATTGGATAGGCATCGAACTGGGAGACTTAGTTAAGCTGACGGAAGTCATTGCAAAATCTGGATAACCAAATAATCGACCAGGCCCTTCCTCTCCTTAACTTCATATGAGCCTTGCCAATGTGCCAGTAATTTGGAGTGTGAGGTAGGAACCAATACCATGATTCGATCCCCCGGGCGGAACTCCTGAAAGGACGTACCACGGTTGTAACAACGAGCCTGGGCTGCTTGAGCCTTTTCCATGTGAGATTTTAAGAGGGGCCTAATCTTAGCCAATCTATCGCATAATTGCACGATATATTCAAGTATATTTACAGAGGGAAGGGCATCCTCTTCCCAGCCTTCTTGTAATATATCCAATAAACCTCGGGTTTGTTGTCCATACGATAATTCAAAATGTGAGAACCCCATGGAGGCTTGTGGGACTTCCCGATATGCAAAAAAGATGAGAGGGAGGAGCTGATCTCAGTTCCTTCCGTCCTCATTGACTACCTTGCGTAGCATCTGTTTGAGAGTTTGATTAAACCTCTCGACCGGACCATCGGTTTGAGGATGATATACTGAGGTCCTTAAATGTTTCATCTTCAGTAACTTACCTGTTTCCCTGAAGGTCTCTGAGGTAAAAGGCATCCCTTGATCCATCAAGATTTCTTTAGGGATGCCGAATTGCACAAAGACAGCTAGCCAATTTCTTTGCGATAGCCTTAAATGTAGCTGAGCACAAGGGAACAGCTTCAGGGTATCAGGTGGCATAATCAACCAGACCATTATGTATTTTTGACCTCTGGCTGAGGGTTATAGAGGTCCCACCAGGTCAACCCCAATTCGCTCGAAGGGGACATCCATTAAGGGTAAAGGGATTAAAGGAGCACGGTCCCTCCTAGGAATCTGCCACAATTGACATTCCGGGCAGGACGTGCAAAAGAGATGGACCTCCTCATTAATCCCAAGCAAAAAAAAAAATCGGAGCTTGATCTGCTCTAAAGTTTTTTGGGACCCAGATGGGCTCACAGGAAATGGGTATGAGCCAGTTCACAGACTTGTCGCCAGTAAGTCCATGGAACTAACAGCAGTGACCTTATCTCTCCCTCGTGTTCTCCCACCTGATATAAAAGGTCATTCTTTAACACAAACTGGGGACCTTTACTGTGCATTGGCCATCTATTAAGACCACTGCATTTTTTGCAAATTTAAGGGAGTTATCGTTCCACTGCTCCCTTTTGAATGAAGCCTGGATCTGCCTAAATTGAAACTGCAGACGGCTAAGAGGATCAGATCCGACCTCAAGGGGCGTGGTTTCGACCCAAGCTGGTGCAGCGATTGAAGATGATGTGTCACGCTGCGACAGCCCGGCCGTTTCCACGTCACTGTCAGCCGCCGAAGTCTGACCCTCCTCCGACTGTGGACACGGCGTGGAGGTAGCTGAGGACGTGGTGTCAGAGTCCATGACAAAACCTAGAGTTTTTAGGGGATCGGCGAGTGTTATACCGTGATTTTTGACGGCCCAATCTTTACCTAAAATCACGGGGAAGGAAGGATCCTCGAGGACCACCACCACCATTTTTCTTAAAACTCCATTCTGGCAGATGTAGCAGGTATCGGACACGTACGATCGAACATCTCTGTGAACGCAGGTTAGGCAGGTCTTAATTTTAAGCCATTGTCGCGGCAGCACTAGATGGTGAGCAACAATGGACATGTTACTGCCAGAATCAAATAAAGAAGTAACCATGTGACCATTAACTATCGCTTCTCCCGTATGTGGAAAGGCCAGAAGGTTAGTAAAAGCACACTACCCCCTCCTCCGCGTCTCTCTGCAGCCCCCCGCGTCTCCTCGCGGAGCCCGCTGCTGTGCACCAGGTTTTTCCAGAGCTAGCTGTGAGACTGAGTGAGTGAGAGAGTGAGACTGGGACTTCGAGGTAGGGACATAAATTTGTTGGGGTCCATACGGGTCCCGTTCCGGATCCCCCAAGCATGTTTCCACTTACAGTTTATCTATGATCCCGATTAAT
>NW_024378207.1:0-12784 GCF_016835505.1 Polypterus senegalus
ATTTTACCATGGCACGACTCTAGTAATGCCAATTGATTTAAAATCCTTTTAGAGGTAAAATCTTTCAGAGTAACCGCTTGATTATAGTTGGCATCAACCATGAGATCTGTTGCATTTATTTAAATAACAGGAGTCTGCACTTGGGTGACACAGAATAGGAGATTGTAGTGAAAAGGAAGTCATTATTTTAGCCCCCACTGTCCAATACAATGTATATTTACATTTTATAATAAAAGCTGTGATAGATTCTACAAAGATTTTTACAAGCCAACATAACAGTACAAAGACTCTATAACATGTTTTCTCCTATTTACAGACATAGAATCAACTTTACTTGAAACTATTAACACTTTTGAAAGTGTCAGAATCTAAAAATCTTTGCACCTGTTTTCTTGGCATAGATCAGAGCAATTGATACTTACAAGTGATCCCAAAATTACAAATTGAAAAAATATGAAACTTACAGCAATTACTTTTTTAGTCACATTTGAAATTCTCTCCTGGAGATAAAATAACCTGCCCCTTCGCCCCTCCCATCTCCCCTGTATTCATCCTTTGTTACTGTTTCTAGTGCTTCTGGTAGTTTTTTCCTGTATTTCCAACACAGTTGCAAATCTTTTTCCCCTCATTTTCAATTTTAATTTCAGGATCAAAATAAGTGCAAAACAGGGCTGTTTACTCTTAATGCAGTGTCTGCAAATGAGTTCTCATGCGGCAAAATGCATTTTTGCATGCACCATTGCTCCACACTTTTTTTTTTCTGATGCTTTCCCATAGACACTGAACTGGGTCATGATTATCAGTCTATTAACCTTCCATTCCATTGGTTGATTGCAATTCCACTTCGATCCCTTACCCAACATCCCCTGCAAAACCACATAATTTCTTTTTAATTTTTCCCAGTAGATAGAAGCAGCATGTGCCATTGCTTGGGTATGTAATGTTAAGCGGGTTTTTGTCTCTAGTTCTGGCTTCAGTCTATTCTGGGTGTTTGACTTGCTCTGAGCCTGTTGGCACTTGGTGTACAAACTAAAGCACACAAGAGAAAAAAAAAAACTGGGATCCCCAAGGTCAAAATTTTGGGGTTTTAAAGTAGTAGTCTATTAATCCAGTATGGTCCTAGAGAGCAACTATGTCAAATCTGGCTCAGATAGTCAAAGGTTGTATATGGAACATAAAAAAAGAGAGGTTTTATTTTATATGTATTTATATTTTACTGAGTTCTTTACATTATTGACCTCTCCCTTCTTTGTGGTAACATTTCACCTGTGGCAAAGGTCTCCTGTAACCCATTTCATTACTGCTGCAACTCATTTTTTCTGAGAGTCATTCGACTTTTAAAGGCAAGGTCCATGCCAAGGCGAGGTTCCCAGGGGCAGGTCCACCCACTAGAGTAACCTGTAGTTACCTAAATATACAGTAAAATGCTGTTTGGAGAAAAAAGTAAAACGTGTATCTTCCTGGACAGCCGTGAACCCCGATTTTCATCAACTGTTGCAGCAGTTTAGTTCTCACATTCTGGTGAGGTCAGTGGTTTGATGGATATGTTTGGCATTTCTCAAGTTGTTGTTTTTTCCTAATCTTGGTATACATTCATTGGCCACAGGAAATTGTGTCCTTAAGTGATGCGCTTTTATATTTTTAAAAAAATACTATACCTGTGCAGTTCATTGAGTATATACTGCATATGTACAGTTTTGCAGGTCTCTGGTCAATACCAAGTGCTAGTAGGATGGTGTATAACCTAAAAAATTTGAATGAAGCTGAGTAGGCTATGTAGACACAGTGATAGTATTTAAGATGAGGTTGGACTTGTACTTGCTTTCAAACTAAGACAGACTTACTGGGTACATTTAAAGATAGTTTTGCCTCATTTTCTTCTTCTGTGAGTGCCTGTACAGTTGACCTTGTAATAATTTTCTTACATTTCTTTACATTTGTGAACAACCACACTCATAGGTTGAATTATGTTACAACAACGAAAAGCCATGACCATTGCTAGATAGATGCATTGAATCAAACATTTTATGTAGTAATGGCATTAAACAAAAACTGGAATGACTGGTAAATCATCATCTAAAAGTGAAAAATGTTGTCCTCTGTGCTTTAGTTGGGCATGAGCTGGTCAGAATATGAAATATACTAGCCCCACTCTAATAACTGCTCTGTAAAACTGTGTTAGTAAGATGTCAGTAGATGGCTCTCTCAGCGTACTGATTATGAGTGAAAAGCACTTAATGTAAGAGAGGTGGCCTAAATCAGTCAATGTATATCTGCAGGAGTCCTATGGGTCATATGGGATGTAATTTTAATGTTGCATATAAGAACAAAGTTGACTCTGCATGAGGGAAGAATGTAATCTTTAGAAATATGACAAAAATGTAATTAAAAATCAAGAACAGGCAGTCCTCTGCTTAAGAGTACTTGAAAAATAGTTAAAACCTTTTATCAATCACAGTGCCAAGAGCAGTCTTGTGACCCCTACACTGCACCTCACATAGCAGCATGACGCAGCATGGGAGCAAGCACTGAGGAAGGAAAACAATAAGCGGCAATCAACATCTGATCTGTGGTTTGAAAGCAATCATTGACTTTTCTTTTTTTGTAGGAAGCCTGCAACGTTTCTTAGCTATAAACGAAGATGTGCATTATATGTTGAATCAACTAGAGCTTGTCTGCTTGCAAAGTGACCATGACTGATGTCATGTAAATTAGGGCTGTATTTTTCACAAGATCTTTTGCAGGTTGCATTATATAGTTAAAAGCAAGCCAATCAACTAGCAGATATAATGACAGTCATAGAATTTGATTGGTGATCCTACCTCATGCACCGTGTCACCTATAAGGTGCCATGTGCAACAGTGCTATGCTATGTCTGCATATTTCAATGATGATTTAGACACATGCACATACAATACCAATAACTTTTTATTGGATATCTTGATACACCTAAATAGTTCTGATATATTGGACTGTCACGAAAATGTTGAGAGTATCTCATCATCCCACATATAGGGATTTGCTTTTTAAATTTAGAATTTAGAAAAGATGGTCTTACATGGCTATTCAACCTATTATGTCAGCTATAGTTGTTATTGAACAGATTTACTTTCAAAGTGCAGTTACATTAATCTACTGTATTGTAAATCATAATGAGGTTAATTTCTGTGCAAATATATGATTAATTTATTACTAAACAAAATAATCAACTAACTGTAAAGTGCAATCATTTTACCTATACACAAATCAAATAGAAAAAAGAAGAATTTTACAATATGCAGTGAAGTGCTTAGTTACTCAACTCTTATGACTGTGCCTTGAGATGCATATAAAAGTACAATAACGGAACAGCGAAAACAGATCGAATATATTGTTTGGGATTTAAATTTTAAGTTGGAGACTTATAGATCAGTATAATTCAGTGTGCGATCAGGAAAAAAAAAGTAGTGTTTTTCCCAATGAAGAGGTGTATCCATGAGAATTAAAAGATATGTTGTTTGGTGAAATCCATGAGAGAATTCATTTCTCATTTGTGTAAATGCTATTGTTGGACACATTTCTTGTAGAGAGAAAGAAATGATATTCACTCACGGAGCAGTTATACATTGCTTTGTCACGATGTAATTCCAAACATAGAATAAAATTCAATGCAATATTGATGAAAAAGGTAAAGCGAAAAGAGATCGAATATATGGACGTAGGTGATATGACGAAGTGTGATGCATGAGATGCAGATCAGCGCTTCGGCAGTAGCAGCTGCTGATCGAGCAAAAGGAGGTAAAAATACTGTATTTGTTTCCCATTAGGGGGGTTCCGATGGCTGACTGCTCTCCTTGGGATGCGTTCAGCCCTCTCTTCTAACGCAAATGTCAGAGATGTGAAGTGGCTGGTGCATATAAATAAATAAATAAATAGATGGCTTAATGAAAACAACTTAATTTGAGAGAGTTAACAATAGGGCATCATGTATTTCTAGACACTTTTCTTATTTAATATACAGATGTACTGTGGGGAAAAGCTCCTCCTCAGTCCCTCTGAACTGGACTTTAGATAGTGATTGCTTTTTTCCTCACTGCACCACAGAAAAAAGCAGTTGTTGGGATGACTGGTGTCACAGATCATTTTTCTTGCCCTAGCATTACATTGCTTTTTGTAGATGTCCTGGAGTCTGTGATGCATTCAGCTGACCATACCACCCTCTGTAGAGCCTTACGGTCCAGCTGAATGCTGTTGCCAAACTAGGCGGTGATACTTCTGTCAGAATACTTTCGATGGTGGATGTTTAGAAGTTCTTTAGTATCTGAGAGGGTAGCCTGAAATCCCTAAGGTGTCTAAGCTGGTACAGACGTTGCCGTGCCTGCTTCACGAAGGTGTCGATGTGCCTGAACCAGGTAAGATCTGAAAATGTCCTCCCTCTTTACTTGTGTGCTGTTAATACTGTGGGGGTGGTAGTACTTCTGTCTGTTTCCTTCAAAAGTCCACAACCCAGCTTCTTTGTCTTGCTGACATTCAGTAAAGGCTGTTGGTCTAATACCAGTGTGACAGACTGTCCGCTTCATTCAGGTAGCCTGCACATTGTTGTTAAATATCAGGCTTTACTACAGTTGGGTCATCAGCAAACTTGACAATGATGTTAGAGTCATGTACGATTGCACAGTCATGCAAGTACTGTAGATGGAGCGCACCAGTAGACTCAGAACACAGACCCATGGAGCTCTTGTGTTGAGAGTGAGGGATGACTGGAAATCATAATTAGATTTTAATAAATGTATGACTCTAATGGTCATTTTATTACTGAACAAATACAAAACAAAAAATATATATTAAATGTAAAAAAATGTATATTAAAATTTGAATATTAAATGTCATTTGCATATAAACTAAAACATCAGTACATCAGTACAAGTATTAAGCAGTGCAAACGTAAAAGAGCATTGATCGTAAGGTAATGGAAGAATTTCAAGTTTAGTCTCCACTTCTCACTGTGTGAGCCAGGACAAGTCAGTTAACTTGCATGCAATAACTGTCTGCTAGTAAATGAGCAACTAGTTTTTGTTTGACTTCTTATTTGGATAGGAGTATGTTAATCCTGAAATACAAGATAAGTAGGTTTAATAATCTTCCAGTTCTGATCAAAATTTTACCTTATGAAATATATAATTAGTTGTAAATCAAGTGAAAGGAATATAATGTTTGATGAAATGACATGTCTTTTCATTTGATCCATAGTTTAATTCTAACCTACATTACACATATCATTAGTAGGACTTTGACATATCTTTAAAGGATTATGTTTTAGCTGTCATTAGACTATCTCAAAGTAATAAAAAGTGTGAAAGAAATACTAATAATATATCAGACAAATCATTGTTAACTTATTCTTTTTGCCTGTGATTTATAGTCTCAGAAATTCTAGGAAAAATAACAGCCATGTATAGTAGTGTCTAATTTGAATGTTCAATAGTTCATAGCCACCTCCACAACCCTAATGATTGCAAAATAAAAATGTTGAATTGATTGCATACAATTAAATAGTACATTTATTATATTAGGGAAATTCAGAAGAGCTAAGGATTATAAGGAATAGGAAAAGGAATGTAGAGTGGTTCCAATTTTTTGAAGTAAGGAAAAGTAATGCATTCATACATTAATCACTTTTAAAATGTCACCGTTGTAGCAAAAATTGTGCAATCTAATTTACAAAAAATAAAATGTATATTAAAAATTAAGCAATTATAATTTGCATCAGTATATGAAACAAGCTACTTCATCAATATTCAAATAAGATTAATCAAGAAATTAACTGATATCAAGTAAACTGAAACATAGATTTATGAGGAAGCAGTTGGGCAGAAACAACAAAGCCACTAAGCATAGCTGGACCGGAGCTACTGGATGGTCATTGATCTGAAATGGGAATGGTCCCATAAACACTGGAAGTATGCCAATAGAAGTGCCGGTAACAAAAGACCATCACTGGAGGAGGTATGCATTAAGTCTGAGAAGTGCTTCAAGGCTGTCTCTGACTATGCTAAATCTTCAATAGGTGTTTATCCAAACACTCTGTCAAGTTCTCTAACAAAGGCTAATTAATCTCTGCATGTAAAGCTAAATACTTTACACAAGACTCATATTAATCATATAAACGTTACATACAGCTAGTGAATAGCAGAACTGCATTTATATTTACTGCTAAACTACAACAGAAATGGGTAAGCAAGTCATACAAAGAATTAAGTAATCATATACTTGTTTCAATAACAACTAATCATTTGTAGTAGGTATTTAATAAATTTTTTGATGCTTTTACAGAAAGAAAAGTGTCATGATTTAAGTGAAGTACAGTTCCTGAAGGAGGGCCCCTTTCATCAGAAATGCAGAAACTATAATATGCAGGTTTTCCATTAAAAACATTGGATCTAGAACAAGGGTAACTATCACTTTTTCCATTTCATGCTAAAACATTAGCATCATTTACCATTCAATGGAAGTGTGATGAAGATCAGGGAAAAAATCTGAAAAACTATCAACACTCCATTTATTTCAGTCATTGATCATGAAAACATCTGTAACACAGAGACAATCGTGGTTAAAAATATTGCATGCCATTGATATTACAGAAATAAGCACTGGCGGTATTTGGAAAAATGATTAAGAAAGGGTTAAATATCACTCCAAGTTTATTTAAAATGCTGTGAATCACAACTGAGAACTATTTCATCATACTATAAACTTGAATAAAAGTCTACCAACAAAAACAGTAAAAGTTACTAACTCATTTTATTCAATCAAAAACACCATCATCATTCATTCTGTTTGCACCACATTCTGAGCAACAGGGACTCAGCATGCACTACACAAAATGGTTTGCTTCATTCTGTTTCGTTATGGCTTAGCTTCATTCCATAATCTGCATTTTCATTTCTTCTTTTATTTTCATTTTCCATGCATATACAGCACAGAAAGGTTTTGTGATTTTAGTAATAACATGCAGATTCAAAAATAGTTTTGGCTCTTTAGAAAAATCAAATTACTTGAACACCTGACCAACGAGACCTACTGCCCAAACTCTGGGTTTTGATAAATATAAAAAACAGAATACCAAATAAAAAAGCCCCCCTGAGTTCTGAGTTTATCATTTAAGTTAGGTAAAAACATATAAGTTCACCTAAGTGGAAACACACATTTAAAAAGTGGTGAAATAAGTAAGAAATACAAGCCTGACCAAGCTTCCATATGGAAAAATAGAAAATGGCCCACAATGAACAGAGTAGGCTGCAGATGGAAAGAACAAGCTAGAAGGCTGCAATTCACTATGTTTTATGCATATAGCATGCCTGACTTTTATGAAACACAGCACTAAACAGTCGTGTTTTCTGACTATTAGTCAGTTTATGGTGAAACACATGAATGATAGTACCATGACTGAAGCCAGAAGTACCAAAACATGAATGTACCCGTTATGAGGTGCCATTTAGGGAAGATAAATCTATGATTTAAGTATCATCTGCCATCAAGCCATTATGTTTATATGTGATCTAATATGTGCTGGGAAAAAGTGAAATGTATGCATATGCCCTCAATACACATAGTAGCATGGGTGACAAATGGATTGCTCAAATTATATTTTTGTATACAATGCATACACAAATCTTTATTTAATGCTGTGTATGTGTACTGAACCACATACAGTCACAATGGTTTGATGGCAGGTGTGCACTTATATCATTTTATTTCTCTGAATGGTGCCTAATAGCATGCTGACAGCTTTGCCATATATCAGACACATTTTTTGCACAATTACATCATTTCAAGCCATAGCAGAACTTAAACATTGAGCTACCACCTGATGCAATGTCAATGCCACTTTACTCACTACATGTCAAGCAATCCAACCAAGTCAGAAATACATTTTTCAGGTAGACACTGATTTAAACAGAAAAGATCATTTTAAAGATATTTCTTATTTGGAGAACAAGCCCACACTAAAACTGGAGAAAGTCTGAGAATGAAGTAATGCGACTGGTTGAGCCTTTCATGGGCTAAGGGAAATGTTATACAGTAACTGGAATATTTGCAAATACCTTTCAATGGCAAAAAGCTACTGCCAAAAAGACAAATCCTTCACAGTGCTGTGGCCCTGCATTCTCCACGCTAGACAGGAGATGATGAAGTTGGCAGCCACCAGGAAAGTGCAAATGAAATACCAGGTGGGAGAATGCAATTACAAAAACAAAGAAGTGCATAAAGACCCACTATGTTGTATTTGCAACTGCTCACAAAGACCAATTGAATTTGTGATCACTGCTGATACCGACTGCTTTATGATTAGACAAGTTGATGCTTGATGTTTACATACATATATGTGTAGGCATAACTTTAAATTTTATACTATTTATGCAAAAGATATTAGTTTCTACTTCATTGTTTCATTTTATGTGCCCAGCAGAAGAAGATTATTGTTTTGCTTTTCATGGATAAATACTGGAGTGGTTTTAGTGTGCACAGTGTAATTCTGGAAACTTTTTTAAACTGAAAATATATGCTGACATTTAAGTAAAATAAATGCAAACAAAATACTGTCGTTTTGTGAGAAGGTGGAATGCTGAGCTAATGGGCTGTGAGTGAAAACAAAAAGATACAGATACCAGATGGTGTTGTGTCAACAGTTAAGAACCTAAAAAATGGAAGTTCTAGTGTTATAGGAGATATTACTTACATATGGATTACACAAAAATTGTCTTGTTATGTGTATCTAGTGACAAAGTAGAATGACAATGCAAATGAAATTCTGTCCCACACACTAGTGACAGTAGTAAAATACAGTACAAACAACAGTCAATGAATACAAATACAGAAAGTAAATGCAACACACCATAAAACAGCACTATTCAATTACAAATTCAGTTGGGCCAGATTTTCAAACTACTTTTTATACCAAATTTTTATAAAAATGAGGTAATTTAGTAACAATAATCAAACACTAAAGTATGTGGTTAAAAATGAAGTGTAGAGCTTTGAACAAAGATTTAAGTATTGCATGATGACAGAGTGACACCAGTGATCACAACTTCACTATGGCTTCACTAAACAGTTCCACAGCGTACACCAGTTTCACATGTAATAGTAAAACAATATAGGAATAGAACATCAAGCAGTATCCAAGTGAAAAATGCATAATTGTTTCTTCTCCCATAACTAGCCACTGATTCTTTTAAACCAATATTGTTTTGAAAAAGCACTCCCATGAGTATGTTACTGGTACAGTTAAATAAAAATGAATTGCTATGCTTGCATATGAATCGCGATACTGATTTGAAGGTTCTTTTACAAGTCAAATGAACTAAGTCAACTTCTTTCATTTTACAAACTGTTTACATTGTATATCAATTAAATAGTTCTGTGACAAGTTTATTAATAACAGCACTGAAAATGTCAATTACACACTATCTGCCAGACATTGTAATTAAACAATTGAGCACTGCACCATAAAACCTGCCAGTTTGGGAATTTGTTTGAATAAATCAACTCACCTTTCTGTGACCCGACATTTGCTAATAGACATCTTGCCCGACAAAATAGCGCCCGGTTAAAAGCGCGCCGTCAAAATCAGCTAGCCGACAAAATCGCGAAAGTTTCATTAAATATGAATTACTAGTTTAAAGCATATATAATAATGTTTATTTTAGAAGTCAATATTATGAGAGCGACATGCCATCAGCGGCACACAGATAGTCCTTAAGTTCACGCCCCTGCATATGTAGGAAGAATTGCAGCAAGGGGGTCCCACTCTCTTGACCTCTCTGATTTTGTCTTGCGATTTTGTTGGCGCGCATTTGTCAAAAACCAATTAGCGGTTTGTCGGTGCTCATTTGTTCGTCGCGGTTTTGTCGGGGTGCATATGTCTATTGCGCTTTTGTCGGTGAACCCACCTTTCCTTACTGAGCAAAGCAAATATAAAGTGTACCTATTTCAAGATGAGCACTCACACTAAAGACCCAAACTGTCTTTTCAGCACAAGGTTTTTTGTTTTAAATTGTTGAAAACTTGTTCTTCTACCTCCATAATGCAATCTACATACAAATTTGTTTCAGCAACAAAGGCATATGGAGAAATTGTCACCTGAATGAAACAAATCCCTCGTGTTTTATTTTTAATAGCAACTTTTACTGTTGAAAAGCTCAGTAATTTACAAGCTATAAATTTTATTTCAAAGCATTAGTATGTTGCTACTTACTGGAGAGACCAGATATTCAAGAGTTCATGTATCAAGCAAAATAAAAATCTCAGTGATAGATATAGATTGCAGTTCCATATTAAAGGAAACAATTGAGAGATCTTTCATTCTTTCTAGGAGACAGATAATTTGTAACAGTGTTTGTGATGTAATACATGAGCAAGTGCTTGCACAGTTGTGAAAGCACACCAGAGATGTTCAGGATACCCTCTGGAGACGTTGCAACCAATGTTTATGGCCACCTCAACATCAAGGCTACTCTGGGAGTTGGGATTGTGAGGAGAAGCTTACTGGCAAGCACTGAAGGACCTCTCCAGAGCTACTGAAAGGGCAGTCAGTGGCTCTGGCTCAAGAAGAAGAACTCCAGCTGGGGCTAAACTGGGTAGATGGTGTCTTGGGGGCGAGCCGGTATGCCAGGAATCATTGCTTGAACTTGGAGATGTCTTGGGCCTATCAACGAAACGTTGAGGAAAGGGGCACCCACTTGATAACCTAGAAAGGTGCCATCACTCATTTGACGTTCCACAGAATCTGAGCTGAAGGTCTCATGTATGCAATTAGGGATATAAACACCTAGTCCTATGAAACAGAAGATACCTGAGTTTACTTGATGCATGTCACTTAAAATTTAAAAGAAGGCAAAGGGAAGAACTCAACACCTTCTAACCAAAACAATATGATATAGTATCTAATTAGTTTAGCTATTCTGATAACAACCATGTCTTCAGTTTCACATTACAGTATCATCATCTAGAATTCCAGCCACAGAAAGCTGTAGACGGGTGCTGAAAATGATCAAACAGAATTAAATATTGAATCGTATACTCAAGAACTCAGATGAAATTCAAGGGCAAGTGGAAATGTAGCAGTTAGTGTACTTGAAGGGAAATCTTTGACATCTTTTAACAGAACCTGGATACAATATTTGAAAATTGTACCACTAATTTTACTGAAGCAACTGTTCTCTTCTGTAAAAACATTTGAGTTACATTCTCAACTCAAATTACCTTTAGCACCAAACAGTATACCAGCAAGGAATTATTACACCATTAATCTTTTACAAGGTACTAGAAGGCCAAGTGCCAGGGAAGGTATCTGCCGAGTATGTCTAGAGTACTCACTGAAATAAAAAATAAATCACTCACTAGTTGTTCAGTGACAGAAGGCTGACAATCTAAACAAAAAGGCAAATTCCTTTAGAAGTGCTAGGTCTGCTTCCTAATTTGATTTCCCATAACTATAGCGTGGATTGCTAATAGAACAGGTTCTGTATCTAAGGTTGTCTATACCTCAACAAAACTCATAACTGATGCCATGGATTAATGTTCTCTTCCACGAGACATTCTAGACTGGAAGAAGTTTCCTCTTCCATAGCTCTGCTTGTCCTAATTCAAATATATAATTTCTTTTCCTTGTTACATTGTGAGTTAGTGTGTCCATTGTTACAATTTAAGATTGACCTTAGAATTTGTAACTCTGTAGATCCAATCTTATTTTAAAAAGTTAAACCAGTTAGTCAGATTACATGAAGGAAAAAAGATGCTAAATGACTAGTAAGAGTCTTTGGCAAGAGATATTCGAATGATAAACTGCTTCTGATGTCTGGTTGATGTCAGTCCCATGTTTTTCTCAGACACCATTATAACTGGAGTATTTCAAGTAGTAAGAATAAGACACTTTAGAAGCAAGAATAAGAGTTGGGAATTGTCCCTGTATAATGGCCAGATCTCCTTGAAAAAACGATTGCAAAATGTGATCAAAAGCATAACAATTGATGATACAGACAGATTAATGTACTTACAAAATTATAAAATGCAACGGAAGGAAGTAGTGGTGGATATGACATTATAACTTTTGGACCGAAATGACCTAATTAAAGGAGACTGGAAGTGCGTCATCAGATGTACAATATTGTACGGCCGACCCTTATTCCCAGCCGGGCTTCACCTCAAAACCTTGGCCTGGATAATTGACTGAGAAACCTTTTCCTGTCAAGCATACTCCTAAAAGATTAACTTTCCCCATAATCCGTTTTGAAAAGCAAAGACAATAAGCAGAATGTAAAAGAAAAAAGAATAAATGTATTAAATGGGACAAGAACCCACAAGACAAATGTACACTCAAATATTCCTCCACCCCAACAATCCCACAGCAAACCCGACAAATATATATATATATAAATCCCTCCCTTGTCCACGTTACATATGACACACACCACAAAGCGACAAATGGCTGGCAAAGCGGAATGATCATGAACTTGAGTCGTGCGGAAATAAATGTCCTGAATCGGTTTCTGATTAATGGCGATATAATGTTCGTATTTCCGGCGTTTGAAAACCTCACCGTGATTCCTCGCGTCTGGCGAATGAAGATTGACCCGGGGTCTTCAGCGGTAAGCAGGTTGAAAGGCAGTCGGATGAATGAAATACAAACTGGATGATAAGGGAATGGAATGAAGCGGCAGGCAGGTTGTTCGTGGATCCGTTATTGGTTGTTCCTTCTCTCTCCTGCGTGCTGGCTTTTTCTCCTCTCTTCTCCTTAAATAAT
>NW_024378208.1:0-2565 GCF_016835505.1 Polypterus senegalus
CCTGCTGAGCCAACATCCCCAGACAGACGCCGGACACAGGCCTGGGCCCGGTTGAGCCAAAGTGTCGATGGTGTGGAACATCCATCGGTTCAAAGCCGGAAAACTGTTGGACCAGGAGACCAGGTATGCAGCAGTGAAATGGGAGGCTTTGCGATTAAATGGGCGATTACTCAGTTTTAGATACTACCTGTTGGGCAATTACCCTTGTCACGGACCATGCACCTCTACAGTGGATGGTCCTGCACAAGGAGTCCAATCCACAGGTCACCCGGAGGTTTCTTGACCCACAGCCATATAAGTTTTCACTGCTCATCGCCGAGGCGCTCCATGCCAACGCTGATGCTCTTTCGGTTCACGACCTCGGGTTAGGGTCGCCTCGACCCACAGGTCTGGGCTAAGGGGGCCTTGTCACACACATTTAGGGGGGCGCTAAAGGCCGGTAAGGACAGTTCTGATACATACCAGGATGTGGGAGAGTGCACTGACTCTTTTCCCTAGCTGCAGGCCATTCCGGGATTCGCCGGCTCTCCTGACATCACTGGGGCTGAGCTAATCGTGGAGACCTTGCCCGGGCCCGCCCTGTGATGTCACGCCCCAAACTCAAATCAATGGCTGGAAGACCCAATGAGCCCGACCCTAGATCTCACTTCCTGTCTTCCCCTTTAAAAAACATCCTCCTTTCCCTATGCCCTCAGTTCTTATTGACCCCCGGTTTGTCACAGCAGTACTATCATTTGAAAGAAAATTTTCAGCCAAGAAACAAATTATACGGTGGTGCCCCAACCTTGCTTTGTCTCATCGGACTTTTGTGACAAAATATATATACTTGTATATATATATATATATATATATATATAAAATATATATATATATATATATATATATATATATATATATACAGTGGGGAAAAAACTATTTGCCCCCTTTCCCATTTCTTATTCTTTTCCATGTTTGTCACACAAAATGTTTCGATCATCAAACAATTTAACCATTAGTCAAATATAACAAGTAAACACAAAACACAGTTTTAAATGATGGTTTTATTATTTAGGGGGAAAAAACCAACCACATGGCCCTGTGTGAAAAGTAATGCCCTTGTTAAAAATAACCAATTGTGGTGTATCACACCGAGTTAATTTTGAGCACCCCAGACCTGATTACGCCATACCTGTTTCAATCAAGAAATCACTTAAATAGGATTCCCAACAGAGAAGTAACCAAAAGCACCTAAAAGAAACATCATGCCAAGATCCAAATAAATTTGGAAAAAATGAGAACAGAAGTAATTGAGATCTATCAGTCTGGTAAAAGGTTATGCCTTTTCAAAGTTTTGGGACCCCAAACAAGGAGAGCCATTATCCACAAATGGCAAAAACATGGAACGGGGGGGAACCTTCCCAGGAGTGGGGGCCCACCCAAAATTACCCTAAGAGCGAGACACGACTCATCCGAGGGTCAAAAAAGCCCCAGGACAACGCCAAAAGAACTGCAACCCTCACTTGCCTAAATTGTTTAGTGTTCAACCTACCATAAGAAAGAGACTGGGCAAAATGGCCTGTATGGAAATTTCAAGACGCAAATAATTTTAAACAAAAAGAACATTGGGGCTTTTTCCAATTTTGCTAAGAAACATCTCAATGACTGCCAAGATTTTTGGGAAAATATTTTGGGACTGATGAGACAAAAGTTAAATTTTTTTGAAGGCAAATGTCCCTACATTCAAAAGGAACACAACATTTCAAAAAAAGAACATCATACCAAAGTAAAATATGGTGGTGGTAGGGGAGGGTTTGGGGGTTGTTTTGTTTTTTAGGACCTGGAAGGTTTGCGGGATAGATGGAACGAGAATTCTACTGTCACCAAAAAATCCCGGAAAAGTCCGCCATCTGTTCAAAACCGTTTGGGGATCTTTTGGGGGCCCGAAAAGCCCAAAAACCAAGCAAATCCACCCTTTAATGGTGAAGAAAAAAAAAAAAGATTTGAGGGCCTAGCGTCCTGACCTGAATCCCAAATTTAGATGCGGCATGACCAAAAGGGGGCCCTGCAGAAAAACCCCCAAAAAAGCTGAGTTACAACAATTTCAAAAATGGGCCAAAATTCCTCCAGAGCCCGTAAAAAAACTCATTGGTTACGCAAACGCTTTATTGCAGTTTTTCTGCTAAGGGTGGGCCCAACCAGTTATTAGGTTCAGGGGTATCTTTTTTCCCCACAGGGCCATGTAGGTTTGGGTTTTTTTTTCCCAAATAATAAAACCATCATTTAAAAAAATGCATTTTGTGTTTTCTTGTGTTATATTTGACTAATGGTTAAATGTGTTTGATATGCACCTTTACAAACATGCAAAAAAAAAAATAAAGGGGGGAAAAGTTTTCACACCATTGTGTTTATATATATATATATATATATATATATATATATATGAAAACATTATCAGGGTTTTTTCCCAACTTTTTTTTTTAAGGAATTCCAAATTTGCGGGGAAACCCAAAATTTTTCCAAGGGAAGGCCCTTTTTTTTCCAGAAAAATTTTTTCCTTTTTTTAAAAGGAAAAAAATCTTTTGGTCA
>NW_024378209.1:0-15612 GCF_016835505.1 Polypterus senegalus
TTTGTCTTATAATTGTGTCTTTTATTTTTCTATTCTTTAATATGTAAAGCACTTTGAGCTACTCTTTGTATGAAAATGTGCTATAAAAATAAATGTTGTTGTTGTTATCGTCACAATCCCCCTCGTGTTCTTAGATCCGCAGATCAGCTGCTCCTAACCGTTCCCAAGGCACGTTTTAAAGCTCGTGGTGAAAGGGCTTTCTCCGTCTGTGCACCCAGACTCTGGAACTCCCTGCCCTTAGTGGTTAGGCGAGCCGCCTCAGTCGCCACATTTAAATCTCGCCTAAAAAGGCACTTCTTCACATTGGCTTTTAATTCTTAACCTGTTTCATTTTCCACTTGCCTTTTGCTATTTTCTCTATTTTATTTGGTCCCCTGACCTGTTTTTAGTATCTCTGTTTTAATTCTCTCTTAATGTTTGTTTTTAATATTTTGCTTTTAGTCCTGCTTGTTGTAACTGTACAGCCGGTCAGTTGTAATGCTGTGTTTTTAAGCGCTCAACAAATAAAATGGTATGGTATGGTAAGTAGAAGACAAACAGCAGAGCAGCTGAACAAGAAGTCATGTTTGAGTTTAATGAACGGCACAACTCTGTAGGAGCAGAAAAGGAAACAAGAGAGGCTGACATGGAGATCTAAAGCAGACTGGTGACATTAAAAAGGACATTCCAGTTCTGAAGCTGTGCTTAACATAATGAAATGTTATTATTTAAATGATCCAAATTATAATGTTTTTTTTTAATTGCCCTATTTGATTGTAAATTGGTTAATCGATGTGAGAATTAAAGCAATTCTGAACCCAGCAAGTGATGTGACACACCCTGGCAGCAAATGAAGAACATAGAAGAACTGACCTCAAACATTTATAGACAAACATTTTTTGTATATTCAACAAATAAAATGACCACCACAGCTTCAGTCACTGGTGCAAGACCCCCAATTTCAATATTCACTTTAGCTGATTGGTTTGAACAGAATGACTGATGACACAACACATCCAGGCACACTCATCAGGGTCACTTCACGGTCTGACCTGATGCTGTGAAGTGACTTCAGCTTTACACTGTCAGCCTCTGGTGGGCCTGGTGGTCCTGTTATTTAGTGCCATCTACTGCACTTGTGATATTTGATTGAGTGTCACTGATAACACTTTAGGTAAGGACAAGTAAATCTGACATTCAAGAAGCATCTCCTTTGATTGCACAAATGTCATAACAAACAGTAAACGTCCCAAAATATTAAGGAGCTTCTTAAGCCCAAAGCCCACTTTGTGACCCTCCGAGATCACCGATGCCCATCCAGATTGACTTCATTGTTCCCTCCTTACAAAACAGGTGGCAGACACCAAGAAGCTCAGACTACCAGCACAGTGCTCAACTATTTGAGGCCGTGAGGTGACCTGATGATAACGTCATGTCATGTTGGGCTTTTCAAAGCCAGAACTATGATGGAGAGTCATCAAGAAATGCCAAGGCCTCTGTGCTCTCCTTTGCCAGTTTTAGGACTGCTGGAGTCAAAGCCCAAAGTACAATCTGAGCTCCTCATCCACTGGGCTGAGCCGCCATGGCTGATCCTACAGGGCTTTTGAGAGCTGGCAGACATTTTATGATTTCAGTCAAACCTCAGACATCTGTATGCAGTCATCAGGACAAGAGGCAGAGCATAACTGACAGTTTTTATAAGGAGGGCGTCTGTTTAACTGTCGGATCTTAAATTAACAAAAAACATTTTGACTCTGTATGATCTTACAAATGATTCATAGAACAATAGAACTATTAAAAATTAAAGATTGAATGTTGTTAATGATGGAGCTGTGCAATGCAGTCTGATTATTATGCATATGCAATTCTTGATGTATTTTACTGTTTATTATTAGACATTTGTCAGAGAATGTAGTAGCAGTAGTGGTAACAGGTGTGACAGGATATATAAATATATACACACTTGTGTTTCTCTGCTCATACACACTTTAAACACACACATGCTTTAATTTCCACATCTCCTCTATAACTGCACTCTTCTGCCATAGTTTATAATGTGTGTTGTGTAATTTCTGTTATTTGGATGTGATGCTGTTCTGTTATAAGCAGATCCTAACCTGCCAAGTTAAATTCCTGTTCATTTTAGTGAGTGATACTGAGTCTGATTCTCATTCTTATTTTAAATAAAAGCAAGTGTTTGCTGCTGAGACTCTGTTCCTCAGGACACAGCCACTTGATACGTAGCAGACATGTCGAGCTGACAACAGGGTGCGGCCCACCAAGACCGTGAGTTTCCAACATCACCCAGAGAGCTGACTGGTGGTTGGTGAGGGCAGGTGAAGACCCCGTGGTGGCAGCTAATGGTGGAAACAATTCAGGTGAGTTAAGTTTATTTTTTTAATTTTGCTCTTCATTGCGTGCTGACTCACAGAGCTGAAGGAACCAATCAGCTATAATACAAATCATAATTGGAAGGAAAAAAACCTTCCATTTAAGTTAAACACACTATTTAGTAATATATGCATTGTGTGACATTAACCATCAGGGCATTTGTCTTACAGAACAACAATTTTAGGATCTTTAAAACAAATAAAATGCTAAAACCAAATTATTGATTTGTTGTGAGATTCTTTCAGGACCAGGCAAAAACAAATTACACAATGGGAATTTAAAATGGTGGCAGAGCCTGACAAGAGCTTTTAATTTTCTAAGCCAATTCCTTCCACATTGAAAAAAGGGAAAAATAACGTAAGAGCTGAGATGTGAACAAACATTTAAAGTAAACTGTGAAGACCACCCAGCTACCCAAAAGATTACACTCCTTCCATTACAGTCCTTACGTCTTAAAATGAGATGCTTTAGAAATAAAATGCATGACCCAGAGACATCAGAATTAGCTTGAGTCTCGGATATTGTAGGAATGATGGAGTCATCGGTAAGCAAGAGGGATGCAGAGGAACATCACATCAGTTGTTACAAACCCCTCTGGAAAGACAGAAAAGGAAAGAGAGGAGGAGATGTGACATTGTAGGTGATGAATAACATTCAAACTCAAATGAGTGACATTAAAGGAAGGGACATGTCAGAGTCACTGTAGGTCACATTAGTCAGGAAGATGTCTAGAGATTTAGCTGACTGGAGTTTGCTACAGGCCATCAAGTAGTGAATTTTCAAACAATCCCATCATTTCTGTTGCTGTGCCACCTTCAGGCCGGACAGACCATAATCTGGTGTGACTCATACCTGCAGATAAGCCCATTGACCAGAGGTTACCATCCACCAACAAGACCGTGAAGGGATGGACAATGGAGGCTGAGGAAGCTCTGAAGGAGGCCTTTGAAAACACTGACTGAGATGGGCTTTGTGAGTCACACAGTGAGGACTTTGAGGAACTGAAACACTCAATCACAGACTTCATCAAGTTTTGTGTGGATAACACAGACGCCTAAAGACAGTGCACTGTTTTCCCAGCAATAAGCCATGGATCATAAAACAACTGAAAGTTATAATGAAAATGAAGAAGAAACCTTCAGGTCTGGAGATGAGGATGAAATCAAGTTGATGCCAAGGATTTTCTGAGACCAGTCACCATCCAGGGGGAGACGTGGAAGTAGGGAAGAGCTACAAGTACCTGTTGGTTCACATGAACAACAGACTGGATGGGTTTGACAACACAGTGGATCTGGACACGAACGACCACAGTAGACTGGACATGCTAAAAGGTTTCAGGTCTTTCAATGTGTGCAGCAAGCTGATGGAAATGTTCTACCAGTCCATAGTAGCCAGGGTGGTAATCTATGCTGCAGTCTACTGGGGAAACAAACTGAGCTCAAAAGAAGCACAAGGCCTGAAGAAACTTTTCAAGAAAACCTGTGCCATCACAGGGCCAACCCTGGACACACTGGAAGTTGTTGTGGTAAAGAGGATGGGGGCAAAATTGGATGTCATCATGAAAAATCCCCTCCATTACCTTCAGGGGGTGCATTCTTGGAGTTCTTTTAGCCACAGGCTCATTCCACCATGGTGTGCTAAGAAGAGCCTCTGGGGGTCTTTTTTGCCCAATGCAATATGACAAACCAATGTTTCTACTCGTTTTTTAGGTTAAGTTCATTTTTAAAATAACTGTACAATGTGTACTAATTTATATATTCATTTATTCATTTGTATTTACATATTGATTGATGAATTGGCTGTATTATTTGTCCTGTGAGTCTGTATTCTTGTTTTTCTGTTTCTGCTGCTCTACACATCTGAATTTCCCCCAGGATTGATAAAGTTTATCAGATAAGCAGAGGCTGACATAAATACTCAGAATGTGTTGATTTTCTATCAGAGCTGCACAAATGTTTTGCATTATGGAAGTTGAAAGCCCAATTTATATAAGTGAAGTAAGAGATAAGACACATAACTTTGAAAGGTGTTGTAAACTGCAGCTGTCCTGCTCCTTTAGTGACAGTTATTTTCTGTTACCTTCATTTTATTTGAAGGTTTGTAGTTATTTGCGTACTTCACCTGAAACACTGTCACATTTCAGCTGTAGTGTGCTGGGGTGATTTGTTGAGATTTTTCTAACCATTCACTTTGCTCTTTCCCTGATTACTTGTTATTTTGAAGAGCTGATGCACTTTAGGAATATCTTAAGAGTTTTAGGTTTTCCCCAGTTGGTTATTTGAATCGTTTTCAGATCAACATGAGTGCCTTGAGCATGGTGGTGCTTTTAAAGTGTGGTGGAGTGTGTGCACCACACAATGAAAATCAAGGCAGAGAGAAGAAAAGGCAGACAGACGTTTAAATGAAAGCAAACGACTCACTGTGGCCTGGTGGCAGGTGTTATATTTCAACCATATTTGTTTCTTTTAGCCCCTCAAATAAAGCGCTTCACCTCTTCTTCACATTTACTTTTCCTGTTTTTCCAAATGATACCAAAGCTGAGGCTGATGAGTGATTTTTAATGTCCCACCACCTGCTAAAAAATTCAAACGGAAAAACTTGAAGGAAAATACAACACTTTTTTAGCTGTTTTGTCTTGCAAATTTTACAAACTCTTTATCATGTCTGGAGGTCTAAAGAGAGACAGGTCCTCCCCTCTGACTACATCTGCCTACATTAATCTTTTACTCATCTATATTATTTCTGTAAAATACCCCTGGTCCACTATTTGTCTGACTGCTGTACCAAACCATTCATCAAAACGCAGGTCGCATTGGAAGGTGACATTCAGCGGGTGCCAATTGCTGTCTCTTCTCCCTACATGAGTACCAGTGTGTCTGCCGTGAAGCTGTGCTCACAGATCATCCTTTGTTACAATCCTCACACATCTGGAGATCAACCAGGTCACTTTTCCTGTTTATCCACCCAATGGCATAACTCTGCCTTCAAACAGCCCATAATAGTATGGACCGGCATCACTTGCATGGACCACCAAGTGCCCTTCAGGTCCAACCCTTGTCTATGCCCAGTGTCTGATGTGTGAGGGCAGTGGGTATCAACCAATACTTCTGTGACACATTGAGCTGGTCAGCCCACTGGCCTGGTTGTTTACCCATCATGCTGTAGTGTTAAGTTAACACAGTCCTCTAGACAAGTTCACTCTGAGTGTGTTCATTGGTCCTGTTCATATGCTACGGTTGCCAGAAGCATCAGGGCCAACATGTTTCTTCTAAATATCCCCATCTAACAATTACAGGAGGCCATTCAGGCTGTCGACTGATGACTTCAGAGCTTTTTGATGAAGACTCTGTGTTTGCACTCATTACCAAATAGGCTTCAACAGTAAATCCAGTGTGAGTAATTTTAGAAGTGTTTGTTTGGGACTGAAGTGCATTGGGAGTCCCAGTCGTGTTTATATCCAAATCACAGATACGGAGTGAACCATCACACCAGAATTTAAGAGGTCCAAAACCACATTCCATGGCAACTAGGAGGTGTCCTGGTAAGAGGACTCATAACATGCTGACGTCCATATTCAAAACCAAATAACATTGAGGTACCACAAATTAAATAACCATTCTGTTCTAGAAACATTATCTTTGGAAGACAGAGGGTGGAAGCAAAAAGAAGACAGAATATGTGAGGATTAGTGATGACCAGGATTCAGAAGTTAGCCTGCAGTGAGAGCCACTGAAAAAAATGGAGAAATTAAAATATCTGAGGTCAGTGTTAGCCCAAGATGGAAAACTAGATGAAGAGAAAACCCACTTAGAAGAAGGTATCATGAGTATTGTGTGAGCAAAGAATTAAGACAAAGGTTACAGGTCAGGTTCTAAAGACAGTAATATGACAAGCAATGGCATACGGAGCTGAGACATGGACAGTAAGGGAGAAGAGCAGGCAAAGAAATTGGATGAGGCTGAAATGAGAATGTGGAGATGGATGTGTGGAGTTACAGAAAAGGACAGAATAGTAAATGAGACAATCAGAGGTACAAGAATAGTGGAAAAGATATCTAAGAAAGCAGAGGAAAGTATGATGGTGTGGCAGGGACATTAGATGATGAGAGACAATGAGTATGTGGGAAAAAGAGTGATGGGAATACAGGGGAAGAGATAGTGAGGGGAGCAAAACATGAGGTGGATGGGCAAAGTAAAAGAAAATCTGAAAGAAAAGGTGAGGAGGTGCAGGACCAAATTGTATCAAGAAGCTTGGTCAAGAACATCGACTTCCACATAGAAGTGGGTAAAGATGAAAACAAGGAAATAGAAGAAGTTCTAGAAACATTAAAATGTAAAGTAACCACCCAGAAAGGTTCCAGCATAACAGAACCCCATATACTCAGGAATATTTTGCTTATAAAAATGTATTTTCTTTTAATTACTTTTTAAAGTGCACAGCTGTCAGCACTATGAAAAAAAAGACACAGCTGCAATTGAAGCTGTGCAAAGAAGAGCAGCCCAGTGCATCATGGGACTGAAGGACATGTCCTACTGTGAGAGGCTCAGAGAATTAAACGTGTTTAGTCTGAGCGGAGATGACTGTGTGGGCACCTCATCCAGGTCATTTAAAATCTTTAAAGGTTTTGATAAAGGAGATCCTGCGCTATGCAGTAAGCTTAAGAATGAATCACAAACTTGAGGACATCAGTGGACATTAAAGGGAAGTGCATTTAAAACTGAAGCAGGAAGCTCTTCTTTACATTGAGAACCTTTAAGAAGAATCTGGATGAGATACTGGGAGAGCTTAGCTATGAGCTCAACAAACAGGCCTTATGGACTGAATGGTCTCCTCTCGTTTGTCAGATTTCTTGTGTTCTTATCTTCTTATGATTACCTTTCCAGCTCAGCCTGCAGGTCACTCTCATCACTGTCTCTTAAATTCTCAGCTGTTATTAAATGTTCTATTGAGGGCCTTGTAAGAGTTGCGGCTTTCTTCCTTTCCGACGACTGTGAACTCGCTGTCAGCTCAAAGAAGACATTACAGGGCTGTTGTTCCCTTGTGTTTCTATTACTGTTTCTAAGAACCCACTTTTAAAACTCAAACTTTAACACTCACTCTTTGCACTCTTCAACATCCCTCTGTGCTCTCGTTCTTCATACTATTAGTTTCTCACATTTCTTTTTCTCATGTGATGGTCTCTTCATAATTGCTCTTTAAATACTCTTTCACTATTTCTGTCCTTTTTTCCTGTTCGCTCCTACAACTCTGCATTTCTTTGCTGATGTTTCTGCTCCAAAGCCATTAACAACATCCATCTTGTGTGTGAAGCAGACAGAAACTCAAAAGCCTCTAATCGCAGGCTTCCTGCCTCTGCAGGCCTCACTGGAGATGACCACACTACAAGACGAGGTCACTTACAACATTCTGTTTCTGAGGGATGCTATTGATGGCCAGTGGACACTCATCTGTGTCACGTATGTCACCTGTCCACTCTTTGGGGTCCCAATCAGCACTGCCCTGACTTTTACTGCACACGGCTTGTGCTTCTTTTTTCCTGATCCTCGTCTGCTGTTAGTCTTAGCTGTGACTTTTCTGTGTGTCATTGCTTTATGCTTTTCCTGCCCTGTGTTGCAGCTGCCAGCCATTTTTACTTTCAACACTCAAACACCAACAACATTATCTGTTTCTACTTCATTTACTGCCTTTGTCACTCCACTGATCCCATCCGTTGCTTTTTCATTCCCTTCCTTCACCATCTGACTGAGTTCCTCTGCATTTCCTAATGTAACATCTGTACAGAGCGCGTCCACTTCACTGCTTCAGGTCAGTATGAGAAGCCATGAGGACTTTTCTTCTTCTACTGTCCCTGCTTGAGTCACCTACCCACTTGTAGAGCGCTGGTTTCACTATGGCCTTGAACTTTCCTGCATCTGCAATTCTAATCTGATCTGCTCCCCGAATAGCAAACCCTGCTTGCTGTGCCAAATCTTTAGCAGTGGAAGGGTTTTAGGTTGATCCTATCCCAAAACATGGACACTTTTATACCCACACCATACTCTTTGTTACTTAGACCCCCACATGTGTCCTCCACCCCAACTCTTGTTTTCTTATCCTCACATTCACCTGACCTGATTGAAGACACAGTCCACAGTCTCAGAGCACTTGCACCTTGGACTACGGCCCGATCTTCACTCAGAATTAACTGCTGCTGTGCTTCACTTTCCCTGTTTGAGGACGTCTCGTCTTTCCTTAAACACCCCAGGCAGCAGGATAGAGCAAGTCCTAATGCAATTAATGGGAGCAGGTACAATATTTAATTCACTCATAATATATGTAACAGTCATAAAATGCTGAAATGTGCCAAAAGTAAAAGATAATGAAATAATTAACAACTTACAGTTTTATGCTGCACATCTTGTTAAGAAAATACTTTGAACAATTTCAGTTCAGTTTTTAAAAGAAATTAAGATAACTGAAAGACATTTCAATATTTGTGTTTACCACTGCTGCTTCCACATTCTCTAACAATTGTCCAAAAATTAACAGTAAAATCTGAACAAAAGTCGCTGCATGGTCATATAAAACAAACTGCCTTGCACATTCAATCATTAACTCCATTCAATCTTTCCTTTTTAGTAATTCATATTGTTTTATTTATCATTTGTAAGATCATACAGAGGCAATTTTTTGTTAATTCCATTTCTGATATTAAAACAGATGCCCCCCTTATACAAACTGTCACTTATGTTCTGCCTCTTGTCCTGATGAATGCACACAGATGTCTGATGTTTGACTGAATTCATAAAATGTCTGCCTGCTCTCAACAGCCCTGTAGGATCAGCAATGGCGGCTCAGCCCAGTGGATGAGGAGCTCAGATTGTACGTTGGGCTTTGACTCCAGCAGTCCCAAGACTGGTAAAGGAGAGCACAGAGGCCTTGGCATTTCTTGACGACTCTCCATCAGAGTTCTGGCTTTGTAAAGCCCAACATGACATGAAGTTATCATCAGGTCACCTCACAGCCTCAAACACTTGAGCACCGTGCTGGTAGTCTGAGCTTCTTGGTGTCTGCCGCCTTTTTGTACGGAGGGAATAATAAAGACAATCTGGATGGGCATCGGTGATCTGGGGGGGTTCACAGGGTGGGATTTGGGCTAAAGCAGCTCCTTCATATTTTGGGAAGTGCGCTGGGAGTCAGTGTATTAACATTTACATCATTTTTCCCTCCTTAGTGAGTTAATCCAAAGGCAGGATCCTACCTGAGGTGCACCGATTGCCAGGTTGATGAACTTTAGTTGTGTGGAGACGCCTCTGAAGCACTTCAGGTAGACACTCTGCTTATTTAATATCAGTAGGGAGGGAACTGAAAGAAGACAAGAGGCACGGGCAGAGAATCAACGCCAACTTCTTACTTTCATATTAGAAAGATGGGGTGATATGACTTTTAAATTTATGTTTCTTTGTCCTGATATTGGACACAAATGATGACTTTTTAGGTTTAACACTGTTACTTCTCAACAGAATGTTTCCAGCACAGAATAATAACACCATAATTGCACAAGTTTGCATGAGCTGAAGACCTGATCTTTACAGTTTGTGATTTGACTGCAATTTCTTTGTGTTCTTCTTCCAAGGCAAATTAGATCTGATTTGAATTGGCTTTCTTCCTCATTTGGCCTCGTCCCCACCCTGTAGACGTGTCCCACCCTGACTGATCTGCTATATAAGGAGGTGTTGCTGTTGATCAGAACAGACGTCTTTGTGCCAACCCCACCATGAGACTCACCGCCTTCCTGCTTCTGCTGTGCCTGTGCTCTGCACTAATGACTTCTGTGAGTTCTGACCTGTGATTTAGATTCACAAATATGTCTACAAAACCTTTTTTCTTTTGCATGTTCCCTGTTGGTATATTTCTTATTCTTTCTTTTAAGCAGCAGGTCATCTGAAATGTATTTTCCAGTTACTAACACCTCATTATACTTTTGATCTTACTTTTCAGAAATGTGCTCTTGCAGGTGGAGGTGAGGAAGACAAAATTGATTTCAATGATATAGATCATCTACAAAAGTCTGAAGATAACAGTGAGTAGAATGGAGAATGTGCTGCTCAAGAATATTTCTCAGATCTTTCCCTGATTACTCTGGTTTGTTGGAGGCTCATCACAACTTATCCACTTGCCATCTCTGATTTAAACTAAAGTAGAGATGAACTACTCAACCTAACTGAAACATTTTCTTCCCTTGAAACTAAGATAGTAGAGAATCTTTATGCTTTGCATTTCCCAGTAACCACAAGGATCCATGTGAGATAAATTTTGTCAGCAATCATTTTACACAAATAGTCAAGTCTGTGACGCGTGCCTCTTGATTTTGTGTCTGTGTGTCCTGTGCATCTGTGCACATCGACTGTTCAGGCATCAGACAATAAAACATGGACGTGTTCACAGAGGAGTGGAGTGCAGTGCCGTTCAAACAATGGCACACACAACAGGGGGCACATCCTCTGTCCTCGACTTGTGTCCACAGAGCTCCATGTCTTTTAAGTTTTAGAGCAGAAATCTAATTTATCCACCACAGTTGTAGGCCCAGTGCAGGAAAACAAAGATCTAGAAGTGAGTTGTGGTTAAAACAAGACAATAGTCAGCCATTCACTGAACAACAAGCTCTTCTCCTCCATGTTACATAAATATTGCCTAAGAATAATAAAGTCTTTACTGAATGGTGGAACTCAAAGAGTCTGTTGTAGGCATTTACTGGAGCTAGCGAGTGATAAATTAATAGATAAAGTTTATGAAGACATGAAACAGATTACTGCATGTTGAGTTCACAGATTGGTAGAGAAAATCCAAAGTCGTGTGATAGATGGAGTCAGCAGGGCTGATTTTGTATCCGTAGCCATCAATGAATCAACAAACAACACAAACTCTGCGTTTATGTCGGATATTTTGGAGGTTTGAGGTCCCTGAGCAGCTGCTCTTTTCACTTTAAGTGTCTCTTTTGAACTATTTGTGCTTAACACAAACACGGTGTGATTATATAATGATGTTGTAGTGAATTGTAAAGCACAAACTCTAAAAGGTGGAGTGAATGATCGGATTTCATTATGAATTCTCTTTTAAACTTTATGTGTCTTGTTATCCTGAATTCAGCAGCTGCATTTTCAAACTCTCGGCCTGTGTCTGATTTTAGAGACATCTGATCTTTAAAATGACCGTAATCATCTCAGATAAAGTTAATTTTACTGGCATATGTACATTGCACAAGGAAATTCTTATTCAATGAAGTACAAGTACAAATAAGCAAATAATATATATATATATATATATATATATATATATATATATATATATATATATATATATATATATATATATATATATATATATATATATATATATATATATATATATATATATATATATATATATATATATATATACTGCTCAAAAGAATTAAAGGAACACTTTTTAATCAGAGTATAGCATAAAGTCAATGAAACTTCTGGGATATTAATCTGGTCAGTTAAGTAGCAGAGGGGGTTGTTAATCAGTTTCAGCTGCTGTGGTGTTAATGAAATTAACAACAGATGCACTGTAGGAGCAACAATGAGATGACCCCCAAAACAGGAATGGTTTAACAGGTGGAGGCCACTGACATTTTTCCCTTCTCATCTTTTCTGACTGTTTCTTCACTAGTTTTGCATTTGGCTACAGTCAGTGTCACTACTGGTAGCATGAGGCGATACCTGGACCCTACAGAGGTTGCACAGGTAGTCCAACTTCTCCAGGATGGCACATCAATACGTGTCATTGCCAGAAGGTTTTGCTGTGTCTCCCTGCACAGTCTCAAGGGCATGGAGGAGATTCTAGGAGACAAGCAGTTACTCTAGGAGAGCTGGAGAGGGCCATAGAAGGTCCATAACCCATCAGCAGGACCAGTATCTGCTCCTTTGGGCAAGGAGGAACAGGATGAGCACTGCCAGAGCCCTACAAAATGACCTCCAGCAGGCCACTGGTGTGAATGTCTCTGACCAAACAACCAGAAAGACTTCATGAGGGTGACCCAAGGGCCCCATGTCCTCTAATGGGCCCTGAGCTCACTGCCCAGCAGCATGCAGCTCGATTGGCATTCGCCATAGAATACCAGAATTGGCAGATGCACCACTGGTGCCCTGTGCTTTTTACAGATGAGAGCAGGTTCACCCTGAGCACGTGACAGAAGTGAAAGGGTCTGGAGAAGCCATGGAGAACATTATGCTGCCTGTAACATCATTCAGCATGAGCAGTTTGGTGGTGGGTTAATGATTGTCTGGGGAGGCATATCCATGGAGGGTCACACAGACCGCTACAGGCTTGACAAAGGCACCTTGGCTGCCATTAGGTATCAGGATGAAATCCTTGGACCCATTGTCAGACCCTGTGCTGGTAAAGTGGCTCCTGGTGCACGACAATTCCTGTCCTCATGTGGTGAGAGTATGCAGGCAGTTCCTGAAGGATAAAGGAATTGATACCATTGACTGGCCACCACACTTTCCTGACCTAAATCCAATAGAACACCTCTGGGACATTATGTTTTGGTCCATCTAATGCCACCAGGTTGCACCTCAGACTGTCCAGGAGCTCAGTGATGCCCTGGTCCAGATCTGGGAGGAGATCCCCCACAACACCATCTGTCATCTCATTAGAAGCATGCACCGATGTTGTCAGGCATGTATACAAGAACACAGGGGCCACACAGAGTGCTGCGTACAATTTTGAGTTGCTGCAATTAAATTTTGGCAAAATGGACTAGCCTGCCACATAATTTTTTCACTCTGATTTTTGGGGCGTCTTTGAATTCAGGGCTCTGTAGGTTGATCATTTTCATTTCCATCAAACGATATGGCATCCTTTCATTCCTAACACATTACCCAGTCTATATCAGTATAGATATCCAGGAGGATTTCTTTTTCCCATTGAGATCTGATGTGTTTTCAAAGTGTTCCTTTAATTTTTTTGAGCAGTTTATATATATACATACACACCATATATTCACACATTTGTTGTTCTTCTGATTGACTGTTTTTCAACTTTACGGCCTGTGGGTAGAAACTGTCCCTCAATCTCCCAGTTCAGCTCAAATCAATTCAGTTGATTTCTGTTTTGCGCTCTTCACTGGTGCAGGCACAGAGCGTTGTGACAAATTCACAGATAAAATGGCAGCCTGCTGTTTGAATGAGCTTCACACACAAAGGTGCACTGAGCTATAGGAGACAGGACTCTGAGGTGGCAATGACTTAATTTATTTATTTATTCATTTGTTTTTTTTATTTTAATATAAGGTTCTAGCCTGCCTAATGTGCTGCATTACGAGATGAGAGCAAAATTTAATTGTTTACTATGCCAGATATCCTACAACTAAAAAGCCTCTCATCCATGATTTGTGGAAAAAGAAAGGGATAGAAATCCTAACTCTTCATCTTCGTTTAATCCTTACAGTCAACCTGAACCAAGTAGAGACCTTGGACTTAAAGAATGAGCTTCTGGACGAAGAAACACTTTGAAGATGATTTCTTGAACTTCAATAAGTCGGTAAGCATGTTTGGCCTACAGAGGTAAATGTTTGACTGGACGGATGGCTGACTGATTTGTTTGCAGGCATAAAACATTTGTGGATCTCAGAGGTGTGTCATGAATTTAAGGAGAGAGGATCTCCCATTTCTGAAAACTTGTCCTTACTTTTTGGTTTCTGTTAATATAATTTCATTTATCATTCTATTTAAATTTAGAAGGGTCTTTTTTAAAGATCAGGTACCTTCACCTTCACCTTCACCAGCTCTTTGGTCGCTCACTGCAGCAGGGCCTTCTCTCTCGTCTCTTCTATTAGCTCACAATGTCACTGAACTCACATCAGATTCTCAAACCTCTCCTATAAAATGTGAAGGACTTTGATCTTTTTCTACTAATTTTATTATTTTCCTGTTTCTCTTTTAGCCCAAAAGGACCATACCAGACCAATCATTTCCACAAAAGAAGAATTAAAAGAATGTCCTTTAAAGTAAAATAAAGAGAATTGCAATGCAATAAACTGCCTGCCTGTTTGTCGTCTTGTCTGATTGTCTTTCTTTGATTATCTACCTGATTTATATTTTCTTGTCTTACCTGACTTTGTTAGATTACCAAATACCACAGGCCACTCTCCGCCATTACTTCATTACTTACTTTACTTGATCACAGCCATAACACAGGACTGGAGTAGTCATCAAGATTCAAAGGCTGCTGATGTCTGCTCCAAACTCCCTTCTGGTTTATTTGAGTTCCTTTGTAAGACATTTACTGACATGGGATTATTGGAGAACTTTCTTCATCAGAGCTTATCCACGCTCAGGGCTGATTGTAATGAAGGTTTAGTCTTCTTCAACACTCGGTGTAACAAAACCAAACCATCCTGTACCTTTCACAGCCTCTCATGATGATTGTCTGTTTATCAGTAAAGTTTGAGTATAAAAACTAAAAGATCTCTCCTGGACCGCTGGATAAATCTCGACTGGACAAATTCTTTAAGGCTTTTATGATAGACATCAGAATCAAATTAAATATAATTATATTATTGGGTATCTGACCTCCTAGACCAAATCCCACAGGTTATCAGTCTTTTTAGATTTTAATTTTGATTTAGTCACATTATTTAATGTGTTTTTACTGTCAGTTGAAACCACACTTAAGAAAAGATGTTTTAGAAAGGGTTCACATTGAGAAGACATTTCAGAGCATTTGTACCAAATTTATGATCAATTCCAGAATTTGAAGCAGAAATAGAAAGCTGCAAAAGAACAGCTTGTTATGATTTTAGGTCTGCAAACGTCACAAAATGTCTGAATACTACAAGAAAGGCACATGGCGTACAAAACCACTGAAAGGGAGAGGACAACCATACAACACCTGGCCCTAAATAACAAAGACATACATTTTAAATTAGATTTATTACATGTTTTAAATTGAATTAAGATAAAAATGGTTTATACTTTTGGACAGTGATGAAAAATGAAAAGGGAAACTAATATAAAAATAAAAAGAATTCATAGCCAAACAAGTTAAAACAAATTCAAATACAATAACCATTTAAAAAGAGTAAACACTTTGAAAATTAAAAATGAAAGCCAAAGATCAAAGAAACAGGCAACCCATTAAATATTAAAATCATAACCCTGAAGAGGAAGATCACAAACAGGAGCTGAACGAGACGCACCACGGGGGGCTCAGACCTCCACACACACCTGAGGC
>NW_024378210.1:0-25000 GCF_016835505.1 Polypterus senegalus
TGTAGTTGTTACACAGGATTGGCGAGAGTGAGAATCTAATATGCTAACTAATATGATGCTAATAATAAAGGCAAGAATTGTATGATGCTAATAAATAAACCAACAAAAGTTGGAACAGGAAGAGACGGAAGAAGTTAATAGTGAGTAGTCTAACAAAATGCCAAATTCTGACAAAAACTAGAATTCATATCATTGAAATGTGAGAGGTGTGATTCTTGGCCTTTGTTAAGCTGCTTGTCTAGTGTTTTGTTGATTTCAATGTCTTACATCCTTGATGACTTAACATTTCAAGAGTTCTCCTGCTGACAATCAAGCACAAGTAGAGAACATAGTTTAAAATAACAAGTTCAATACATTTTGAATTAACAATCAATTCTTTGATAGGTTTTCTCAGTAGATCTGTGGACCCAATGGCCTCATATTTCTTCCAGCTAACTTCATTAAGAGTCGTTAAATTCTTCTTCGATATTAAGTTACATGTACAGTATGGATGAAATCCAGAAACACCATCTTTTAATCCCTGAACAATGTAGCCAATACTGCTGCAGGTCATATTAGATTAGATTTGATAAATTGTATTAATCCCAAGGGAAAATTCACATGCATTCAGCAGTCCAAACATAAAGAAGAATACAGACTCACAGGACAGATAATACAGCCAATCAATCAACTGGTAAGTAAATAAATTAACATGTATATTGTACAGACATTTCAAAATGAATGTAGAGTATGTTAGGAGGAAACACTGAATTGCCTGATTTCAGTGGGCAGAAAAGACCCCCAAAAGCTCTTCTTACCACACCTTGGACAAATGAGCCTGTGGCTATAAGTGCTCCAAGAGAGTACCTCCTGGAGGGGATAGAGTGGATTTTTCAGGATGACATCAAATTCTTCCACTCTCATCTTTTCCACAACAGCTTCCAGTGATTCCAGGGATAGCCCTGTGATGGAGAAAGCTTTCCTGATAAGATTGTCCTGGCAATGTGCATATTTTGAGCTCAAGTTGCTTCCCCAGAAAACTGTGGTGTAGAGCAACACCCTGGCTACTATGGAGTGATAGAACATTCCCAGCAGCTTGCTGCATACATCAAAAAAACCTGAGACTACTTAGGAAGTACAGTTTGCTGTGGCCCTTCATATACAGTGCCACTGTTTTGTTAGACCAGTCCAGTTTGTTGTTAATGTGAACCCTCTGGTACTTGTACCTCTGATCCACTTCCTCATCCTCCTCTTGAAAAGTGATTGGTCTTGGAGGCTCCTTGTTATGCTGAAAGTCTACCCCCTGCTATTTTGTCTTGCTGATGTTGAGTTGCAGGTGTTTCTCCCTGCCCTACAACCTTTCTGTACTCTGACTCGTCTCCATTATATTTTCAACTTAGGATGGAGGAGTTATCTGAAAATTTTCTCTAGGTGGCAAGAGCTGGTATTGTACAGGGAGTCTGTTGTGTAGATGATAAACAGGACAGTTTTCCTGAGGTTTTCCAGTTTTGCACACCACCATTTCTGACAAACATTCCCTCATTTTCTAGTGAGGTTACAGTCTGGCTAGATTTTGCACACTTACTGTAGATTATTGTATGTTTGTCAGGGTTTCCCCCAGGGCATCTGTATTTTACCCATTTGCATTACAAGATATGTGTTCATTTTTATGGATTTTTTTAATGCCATCTTTTTTTTTTTTTTTTTTTTGTAGTATATGGCCATTTTGGGAAAATTTCATCATCCAGTTACCATGGCCATGCAATGATATAAAATAACAACACCATGCTTACTGGATTATCAGAGTATTAGATTAAAATTTGTTATGTGTGGTGTTTTCTTTGTTTTATCCATTTCTTAATGTTTAGTATTAAGACTCTCACTTTGCTTTTTCACTGTGTGGTGGGTGGCTGGCAACAGATCGTGGTGTGATGACCGGCCATGCGATGGGGGTGGAATCATCTGAGGTGCAAGAGAGGGGTTGGCTTGTATGTGCTGGCACCCAAAATGCCCCACCCCAATCGTTGGCGGTGGTCTTGCACATGTTGAGAGGGGTACAGACAGCACATGGTCTCCTCTTGTCTCATGGAAAGACCCAGTCTGTCACTGCACCTCATATTAAAAGGAGGACTCAGAAAGGTAAGACCAGGTCCCCTAACACTGCAGCACGTGAGCCCCTGTGCTTGCGTGTGATGGAGGGTCGCTCTCCGCGAGTGCAGGGGGTGGACTGACCCCAGCTGAGTGCAAAGCAGCGGGCAGTCTCACAATGTTTTAATGTCTGGAGGGCACGGATGCAGGCTGGGGAGCAGCACTGTTACAAGTGCCACCAAGTCAGTCATGGGTGGAGACGCTGCAGGAAGAAGGTCTCCATAGATGCATGGACAGGGTGTCAACACAGCGCCTCTCCGTCCTCCTTGTGTTTATCTTTTACAAGACGGAACCGTGGCCTGGAAAGAAATTCCCCATCTGACAGAAGAACAGCCCTCACAGGGCAGAATGCTTTGCCTGGCAGCTGGGGGTGGAGCAGTGTGGCGGGTGACCATAATCCTTACCCGGCCAGGACGCCCAGAGTGTGGAAGAACCGGGGGACTGAGTATTTGTGGGACAGTTTCTCCCCCAGGCCAATAGAGGGCAGTCCCCTTGGTTTCCAGTGGGGGCCACAGGTTATGAGCATGGGAACTCAACCCTGTTGGAACTCGTGGCCACTGCCGGGGTGGGGCATGGACTTTTCCAGTGCCTTATTTGGTCACGCTTCTGCCACACCCGGAAGCTTGGCCAGAAGAAGCTCATTAGGCACCTGGAGTCCGTCCAGGTGCCCTATAAAAAGGAGCCGCTTCACTCCATAAGTGGGGAGGAGAGGACAAAGCCTGAGGAGGAGAAACTGAATGGTATTTGTGTGCTGTGTTGACTGGTATTGTGGGCAAGTAAAACTGTAAACAAACGTGCGTAGTGTGGCAAAACCTGGGTTAGCATGGCAGTACGCCCCCTAGTGGCCACAACTGTGATTCTTGGCTTCTGATTAGGCATAAGAAAAAGATAGGACTGATATCTTGGTTATGAACTTTCACTTGGTTTCTGACTAAAGTTTCATTTCCTGATCCCCTTTTACAATAAAATTCGATGTATTTTCCCTTAAGGTATAATAATAGGTAAACTGGTGACTTGTCCCATGTGTCTGAATCTGGTTGTCTGCATATATTTGCACTGCAATAAATTGATCAAGATCCGATTTGTGCCTTGCACCAAATAGTGGTAGGATAGGTTTGGCTTTTCATGAGATTGTAACAACAATACAGAATGCATTTTATGCACTGGCCTTTGTCAGAATTTGACAGAGGCCCTACCTCTAGCTACAGCCCTTGTCTGCCATTATCCATGACTCCTGCCATCAGTGTCTCTGGCTGCATAGCATTAATCAGCCAATAGTTGTGTACTATGAGGGGTGTAAGCAAAGAAAACGAAGCTTAGTGGAGAGTCTTCACTTGAGCCTTGAATTTCCTGCCTTTGTAAAAATGTTTTGAAAATGAGGAGGGTGTTTGTTGCAGGCAGTGGTTTACAGAACAGACAAGTGTGGTGACTTTTCTTTTTGTCCAAAGAAGAACACTGCATGTACCTTCCTCTGTAGGTGTGATGAACCGGCGCACACACATAAATGAACTTTGTGTAAAAATATGTTTTCTTCTTTCTTATAAAATGTATTTATTTAAAGCATCCAGTTGATTATCAGGTTACATAGGTGCAAATGAAAGTGAATAAGCTGCTCCTTTTTAGGAAATGAGCATAAGTAAACATTCTTATCAAAACATTTCATTGTAAAGAAGAAGAATATAACTAAACTAAATGATGCCGAAGAAATGTTTTTAAATGTAGTGTTCTTGCTAGAGGACTGACTCAGAAACCTATACATGTGATAACCACCAAGCCTTTCAAGAAAGTAAATCAATTTTTAAAACACAAAGAAGAAATATGTAGCAAATGTGAAAACTTTGAGGGTTGAGATGAGAAAAACAAAAGCTGAAACAATTTTTTTTAATTCTTTTAGGAAAGCTACAATCTGTGGACTCATCGCTTATGTAAAAACACCAAATCTATCCTAGTGGTCTACTCTGTTTATTCTTGAGTATATTTTTACTATACATGCCACAGTTTCCATTGTGTGGAATTAGACCTAGTGATCCTCCAGTCTGTTTTTAAGGTTCTACAGCCAGGAAAAGCACCCTGGTTAAAAATAATGATGAGTGGAGTTGAGGAGTTTTGTTTTTGATACATAGTCTTAAAACTGACCCTAATATCCATCTTACATGCAATTTTGCAATCTCAACATGCAGTAAAGATTTTTTTTGGATTGGGGAAATATGCAAAGATGAGAGTTATAGAGTAGAGTACCTGGTAGAGTACAGCCCATAGTGCCCCATGGGCACCACAACCTGCCTACATTAAATAGAAAGTTGGAAATCCAGTTAAACTATAGATGAGGGAAACCCAATTTATCTAGGCTTAATGTACTGTGGAGAAAATAAAGGAAAGGTAGTATTCCATTAGTACAATTAATATGAGGAAATGATTGCCACAAAATGACAACCATCCTTTGTAAAAATTTGTATTTAAAAAAATTTAAAGATTTATCAATTGCATGGTGATGAACAAAGTATGTCCAGAATATGGATGAATAAACTTATAGCTTTATTTTCCATATCCTCAAGGGATCCAACCCCATGATCCTCCAATATTTATATAGTGTGATGTAATATTTAAGAATTATTTCTGTTAGGCATTGTATTATGAAGACATCTGGGTTGGATAGTGTATTTTCATCTTATAACATCATAAAACAGCATGGTGTGACAGCCTCCTGCTATCTCACAGGGGTGATTTAATTCAGTCAGTATTCCATCCATTTAATACAAGCCTAAGAAAAGCTGGACCCAGAAAGTGATGGTAGTAATTCTGAAATCTGTGCCTGTTTTCTTGCCCATAATATAGCAGCTGTCACAATGTTTCAATCTGTTATTCAGGCTGAGTATCATTTTGTGAGTTACCACCACACCACAGCTTCCATATAAGCCCAAATCTGTTAATTTTGTTCTGGGGAGGCCCTTGGCAGATTTCACACATAATTCATTGAGTCAGTGAAAATTAGTTTGCTCAATTGAGAGACCATTTACTTAATGATGAACTGAAATCTACCAAGACATAAATAAAAAAAGACACACAATGTCACTATGAGAGTATTGCAGTATTTACTAATGTAAAGCATGTGAGTTTTTGAGTTAATGTGCTTGTGAACTCGTGTTTAAAGTTAAGATAAACTTTAGAGTTCAGTATTTCTCAGCCCAGTCTCTGTAGCTCCTGTTTTTATCCTTTTTATTTTTATTCATATGTTTATTTTTATTCATATGCCATTGTTTTATCAAAAATATTACAAAGGGATAATTTTGTTTCTCATTAAATTAATCTAATTTACCAAAAGACATTTTCCTTTAAAGTACACATGGGAAATACTGTATAATATATGTGTATATCATTTTATAGTTTGTTTTACTTTCATTCTTTTCATTAGCTAAAGTCATGAAGCATGGCAACCTCTTAACTACAGTGAGGACTCATCAGTGGACATAAAGCATTACCAGCATGCTATAGCTATATACAAATCACCTAAACTATGGATACACACCATAATTTAGACTGCCATAGAGTTGTAGCAATAACACTTTTACCTTGCTTCACTTCCTGCCTGGCATGATTCCTCTATGGCAGGGGTGTCCAACTCCAGTCCTGGTGGGCCACAGTGGCTACAGGTTTTCATTCTATCTTAATTAGTGAGCCATTTTTGCTGCTGATTCTGACCCCTTAGTTGTTTCTTTTTCCTTAATGAGCAGCCATACAATAATGATACACAAAACAAGCTGCCACATGACCAGCTAACTTGAAAATAAAGAAAAGTGAAGGTCTCGGTCATGTTGGTCTGCTCAGGTCACCAAAACATCTTAATGGTGGTCTTAGGAAAAAACAGAATGGCAGAATGAGAGCAGCAACAAGTCATGATATTCAATAATGGCTTTAGTTAACAGCAAAAATTGGCTTTTCATTAAGAGACTGGTTGGAGTGAAATTGGCTGGAGTTTGAAGCCTCAATTTACAGTAGCTGGTCATCTGTTGGCTCATTTCACATCTTATTTCTGTTTGGCTGCCATTTCATGAAGAAACAAATCAATTCAGAGGACTGAATCCTTTAAAACTGGACTATTAAAATGAGCTTAACTCTTGTTTATTCATCTGTTGAGCTGCTGAGTTTGAATTTGAGGCCTTGTCTCAGAACTGGATTATATAATCACTGTTTTGCTCTAGGAAGTATATGATGCCCCGCCATATACACTGCGGATCTTGTTGGAGGCTGCTCTGGAGTATGGCATCCAGTTTCCTGACCGTCAGTTTTATTCCTGCAATCTGTTCTGCTCCTGGGTATCCTTAAATTGGATTAAGTGCGAGGAGTGGAGGACTTAACTTTGATAGACTTCTTTCATTGAAATGCTCACGTATGATAAAGATCAATCAATCAGACCATCAAACACCATCAAAAGGCTTCGAAAACATGGCCTTAATGAATGTTCAGTCTGTACCCAATAAATCTTTTATTCTAAATTACTTTTTTACATCCCACAACCTGTACTTTTTATTTATGTTAGGAACTTGGTTAATTGCTGATTGTTCAATTTACACTCCACGATCTTTCTCCTCCTGGGGTGGTGGGATTGCTAATCATTTTCAGAGTCGTTTTAAGTGTGGTCTTATAGCTGTAGACAATTTTTATAGTTTTGAGACAGTTATTTAAAATTGAGCCTACCAATCCTGTAACTATGTGTACTTGTTTAATGCTTGAGGTCTTCTTTAAACAAGAATTGTTTTCAGGAGATCTCTGAGTTCTTATCTTTCATGGTATCACATGCTGATAGACTCCTGATTCTTGGAGATCTGAACTTTCATGTTTGTTTTCCGACAAAACCCCTGACTAGAATTTTTCTAGATCTGGTGAACTCTTTTAATTTAACTCAGGTGGTTTCAAGTCCCACACATCAGAGAGATCATATGTTGGGTTTAGTTTGAATACTTGGCCTCTGTATAAATAACATGGAGATTTCTGATGCCAGTATTTTTGATTATTTTACAGTAGTTTTTGAAATTAAGTTTTTTTTTTGTCCATTCATCAGCTTCACTAAACCACAGCACTACTCACACAGTATACATAGTGATACAGCACTGCGGTTTTGTGATACCTTTTCTGACCTTACCACATACGAGGAAAATGAGCCTGGACTTGGCCAGACTCCAAGACCAGGCTGTTTCTAATACGTTTGCATGCAGTTTGTGTGAGGAACTTGCAGATTTGGGTGCAACTGCCAATCCTAATGTGATATGGGAGACCTTCCGTGACAAGACCCTGAAGGTTGCTGAGGGTTGTGTTGGTGTTAATGGTGTTCCCAGAAGGAGGTGTTTCATCTCGCAGGGCACCCTGGATATCATCGAGAGGAGTCGCAGCACACAGCTCAATGGCAACTCTGGTCTGTACCAGGAACTGCGAAGGATGGCTGCGAAGGCTCTGAGGGCAGATAGGCATTTTTTAGAGAAATCTGTGAGCAAGTGACACACCATCTGTGGTCTAGTGACCCATGTCCTGCTTACAGAGGAATCGAAGCATTATGCACATCAAAATCTGTTCCTTGGAGAGTCGAGTTAGGGCGGCTGATGGAACAGTCCTAATGGATGACGCTGCAGTTGTGATTCGCTGGGCTGGCTACTTTGAGCAGTTGTTCAAGGCTGATCCTCTGGCTAGGACGTTGGATATCTCTGGGTCCACGGTTCTTGAAGCTGATCCTCCAATTAGCTGTGAACCACCCAATCTCACCGAGATTGCACAGGTGGTGAACCAGCTGAGGGGAGGAAAGGCTGCTGGGATCTGTGGTGTCCAGGGTGAAGTTCTCCAGGCTGGTGGTAAGGCTGTCCTGCTGGCATTGCAAGCAATCTTTGCTTCCATTTGGGAGACTGGCATCATTCCAACTTACTGGAAAAAGGGATTTGTCGTCTCTATCTGGAAAGGGAAGGGTGATCGCCTGGATTACAGCTACTACAAGGGGATAACACTGCTGTTGGTGCTAGGTAAGGTCCTTACTAGGGTCGTCGTCAATAGGATCCATGATCACTTGCTCACCTACCAGCGACTGGAACAGTCTGGTTTTACGCCTAAGAAGTCTACCATCGACCGCATCCTGGCACTGAGGGTTCACATGGAGCGCAAACGCGAATATCGGCAGAGTTTCTTTGCAGACTTTGTCGATTTTCATAAACCGTTTGACTTTGTTGATTGAGCCGCCCTGTGGAACATCCTGAGATATCATGGCTGGCCTGTACACTGGTACTGTGAGTGCTTTGCAGAGTGGAGGCAGAACCTCTCTGTTTTTCCCAGTTGATTCTGGGGTTCGTCAGGGGTGTGTTTTTGCTCCTACTCTGTTCAATGCTTGCATGGACTGGGTGTTGGGCAAAGTCGTGGGGTCCAGCGACTGTGGGGCATCTGTTGATGAAAGATTCACAGATCTTGACTTTGCTGACGATGCTGTGATCTTTGTGGATTCAATGAAGGCTCTGATTGGGGAGCTCGAGAGATTGAGCGTGGAGTCTGAGTGTCTGGCCTTGCAAGTGTCCTGGATAAAAAACAAGATCCTGGCGTTTAATGACCTCTTGGCACAGCCCTAAGCAGTGTGTCTGTTTGCGAGGAGAGTTTTGACCTTGTCGAGAGGTTTACTTACCTTGGCAGTGACATTCATGTCTCTGGTGACTCTTCCTATGAAGTCAGTTGATGGATTGGGAGAGCATGGGAGGGTCCTGAGGTCGATGGAAAGGGGTGTGTGGCGCCCCCAATATCTATGCAAAAGGACAAAGGTTCAAGTCTTTAGAGTCCTGGTGCTTCCTGTCTTGCTATATGGTTGCGAGACATGGATGCTATCCAGTGACCTGAGACAAAGACTGGACTCCTTTGGTACTGTCTCTTTCCGGAAAATCCTTGGGAACCATTGGTTTGACTTTGTGTCGAACGAGCGGGTTGCTCATGGAGTCCAGAACAAGGCACACTACCTGCATTGTGAGGAAGCGTCAGTTATGGCACTACGCCTATGTGGTGTGTTTTCCCCAAGGGTGATCCAGCTCGTAAGATCCTCATTGTTAGGGGGCCAAGGGGTCGCCCACGTAACACCTGGCTGTGGCAGATAGAGGGTCATTTCCGGAGGGTGTGACTGGACCACGTGTCTGCCTGGGGTGTTGCCAACCGGGATCCCGAGTTATTTCATCATGTAGTGGGTGCAGCAATGCACTGTACCAGTGCATGCTCCCCAACTTGACTTGACTTGAATGACCTTCATTTACCCCTGGTCCTAGAAGCCCTTTCTGTTTGTTAGAATACTCATGATCTGGTTAAACTTCCTGATCTCACTTGCAAGTCATCCTCTCTGTTCAACTTTGTCTTAATGACACCACTCATGCTGTCAGACAGGAATGCAGGCAGGCTGAGCGAAAGTGGAAGAAGGATACTTCAGGTTTCGTATGAAATTCTCAGAACTCGCTGGAAGTCCTACCAAGAAGCTATAAAAGCAGCAAAATCTAATTTTTTATCTTGTTTAATTGCAAATACTGATTCAATACCTAGGGTGCAGTTTAGCAACATAAATAATCTCTTAAATCCACCTATCAGCGGCTTCCCTGAGTGTATACCTGAGTCTTGTCAGCTTTTTTTCAATTCTTTTATGAATAAAATCCAAGCCATTCGATCCAGCATCATCCTTCCATGTGTTGATCACTGTGGGTCAATGCCACCCCTTTTAGGCCAGGGCACAGCCATTTTACTTCCTTTCAATCCGTTTCCTCTTCTCAGCTTGCTGATATAGTCCTGCGCATGAAATCTTTGAATTATCAACTAGATAGTTTACTCTCACAACCAGTTAAAGATTCCTAAGGAGTCATTAGTTTAATTTTTTTGGCCATTATTAACAATTGTCTAAAATCTGGTATAATGCCAGACATCTTTAAACATACAATTGTTTGGCCTCTGCTGAAGAAGCCCACTTTTGATCCTACAGTTCTTTTAAACTATAAGCCTATTTCCTGTTTCTAAGCTCCCATTATTGGCCAAAATTATGGAACAATTGGTTTCTTTAAAGTTGATTTCACATCTGGAGGATAGCAACTTATATGATGTGTTTCAATCACATAAATCGGGTTTATCAAAGCTTCATAATACTGAATCTGCTTTGTTGAAGATGACAGATGATGTCTTATTAATTTTGGACTCGGTTTCTTGTGCAATCTTAGTTTTATTAGATCTTAGTGTGGCATTTGACATGGTGGACCATGGAGATTTGTTAAAATGGCTTGAGGATGACGTCGGCATTTAAGGTTGTGCATTGAAATGGCTTGAATCATACCTTAAAGGTAGATCTATGTCTGTTAACATACACGGGAACTTCTCTCAGCCAGCAGCTCTCATACAAGGCGTGTCACAAGGTTCTATTTTGGCTCCTTTTTATTTTTCCTTTTATCTGCACCCCCTGAGGACCATCTTTCAAAAACATGTAGTTTGTCATTGTTATGCTGATGATATGCAGCCATATGTCAAAGTTAATCCTGACATCATTTCATCGATAAAAAAAAGCTGAGGAAGAGCTTTGAGGATATTAAATATTAGATGGTGCAAAATTTCTTACAATTTTAAATGAAAAGAAAACAGAGATCATTATTTTTGGTTCTACCGCATCAGCAGTTGAAATCGGTACTCAGTTAGGCTCTTTGCCAGAAATAAATCATGATGATGTCAGGAGCCTATGTATCATCTTTGAGTCGTCACTATGCTTTAATAAACAAATGTTTTTGGTAGTAAAGACCAGTTCTTACCAACTGAAGCACATTTCAAAACTAAAATCTTTTCTTTCACAGAAGGACTCTGAAGAGGTGATTCATGCCTTTATCACATCTTGGCAAAACTATTGTAATTCCTATACATGGGATTGCCCAAATCTGCTCTATGGTGCTTTTAGATGATTCAAAATGCAGCAGCTACATTTTTAATTGGATCAACAAAAAAGGATCATATCTCCCCCAAATTAGCCTCACTCCACTCCACTCCACTGGCTACCGATGAAATGTTGCATTAATTTTAAAATTTTGTTTTTTTTTTTCCCCCCCAAAGACTTGCTTGATCTTTCTCCAAAACACACTTGCGACCTCCTTCACCTCTATTCGACACAGAGAGTACTGAGGTCATCTGGACAACTATTCCCCGTAGTTTCAAGGTCTTAGTTGAAGTCTAGGAGAGGCACAGCTTTGTCAGTGATTGCTCCAAGGCTTTTGAATGACCTGCCTTGTTTTCTTCCGCCTTTTACTGTGTATAATGGGTTGTGGGGGATGGTTTTAATTTGGTCATTTTTATTGATCTGCTTGTGTGTGATTGTTTGTATTGTGTTTATTTTAATGCTCATTTGTACACCGCTTTGGTGCAACATCTGTTGTTTTAAATGTACTTTTATAAATACATATGACTGACTGACTGATGTCTGTCAGGATGTCATATTTATTTTGTCACAGATTGTGCGATTTTGTTAAGAATTGCACAGATTGATTGACAGTGCACATTATGTGACATCATCACTGCGATCAGAAAAGAAGGTCAGTGCTGCATACTTCTTGATTATTTGAGATTGTGGATGGAATTAGTGAGTGAATTTCTTGTTCGACTTTCAAAATACTGATATCCAGCCTTGATTTTCTAACTATAAGTTTTGGTTTTGGTAAAAGAGTAGGTCTGATTTCATGGCAAAAACTAACTTACTCTGCTAAAGGAAGAGAAAGTTTTACCACTACAAACTATTAAAGCCAGAAAGACTGTTGGCTATGATTGTGAGGAACTAGATTGGAGGGTTAGTCCAGGTCACTCAAACCTTCGTCATCGACGTCTAATCATGTTCCTCCTGAATCTCCTCTTCTAAAATGTGAGTGAGAGTCCATAATCTTCATTAATCAAGCAACTGACTTGCTCTTGTCTAATCCTACCGCTGCCACCATATTTGAGACAGCATGGGATTCTATTAAAGTAGCACGGTTCCAAAAGCCTGTTAGTGAAATTAAGCAATGTTGTTTTTGTTGTTGAAATTAACAAACAGAACACAATAAAATATTATACTTTTAGAAGCAAATATTTTCCCATAATTTATGCAGTTTTTGTTTTTGGTAATCACTATGAGTTATTATGGTAGTTGGTACAGTCTAATGCCCTTATTTTTATGTTTTATAATTGAATTTATGATCCACAACCTCATAGTTTTCATTATTTTTATATAATAATAATAATAATAATTTTATATAATATAGAAATATGTAAATAAAATACTGCAGCATCATGAAATGTTTATGAATGACACTGAAGTGTTTTGCAAAGAGATTATATAAGAGAAGATTTATTAACTCATGCGTATGTGTGTTATTGAATACATAGCTAATCTTGTTGAAGACAGATTTGTATAGCCTCTAATGATATACCTCTTATCTTTTTACAAAGGGCGAGGTTTAAAAGCATATTTGTAGACATCTGACAAAAAATTTGTCCTTTATACATTTCATATCTCTCCTGTCAGGAAACCTCTTAATGTGTCTCATCCCTCTTCTGATTTACTGTAACTGCCTTCTTAGTGATCCAGTTGATTGATCTTAAACCATTGTTTCTCACCTTCCGAGTGATTATACTTTCACAGATTTCTCAGATAGGTCTGTCACTCAAGTGTAGGCTCATTAGTCTTCTAGTCTTCTGCTTTCCTCTAGAGCAATTGAAAACATCCTCAGAGGAAGCTGCTGAAAACACACATGCCACTGTCTACACAGGTCATGTCTGCTGATTATGGTAAAGTTCTGAAGAACTAAGAGTCCAAGTCAAGTGTATTAACTGAATTAAAACAAAAAAAAAGTTCCAGTTAACTTACTGAATGTGTTCCCCTGAAAATTAATGAAAATAATATAGTATTGCAGGTTATAAGTTTACTGATATTGCTGTCAGTTTAATGATTTCATTTTAGTATCTAGAAAAATTGTTTTATCTAATTGCCTGTAAACACTTGTAAACAGACACTTCAAAGGTTTTCTTTGAGACTGAAAGAAATTCGTTTACCAGTCTGTTCATTTTTCTCATGCATGGTTTCTTGGGGTCTTTGGTTTGACTTTGCCAGTTGCTTATTAATTTTAACAACTGTGTAAATTGATGAGGATGATAGTTTATGGCATGGCACACATTCTTGTCTGGTTTATTCTTCTGAATCTTATTAACTTGTGTTATTAAGCTTCCAATCCAGCGTGACTAGAAATCTGTTTTTCTCCTTTTTTTTGGATTGTATATGCAAGTCAGCGCTGATGCCTGTCATTATGAAAGACAGTTGAATCTATTAAACATTTTGCAATAACTGTTGTGTCATTGCCAGTAACTAGCAAAGCACACTGATTTCAGTACACCACAAATCTTATCACATGAACAGGAAATGCAGAAAGCAGTAGGATGTTTACTTCCCTATCTTATCAAAATCATCAATTGCTATGTGTGTTTGATTGAAGAAGTCTTCCTAGGTTTGTTGAAACATTATATTTCAAACTGTGATTTTTGGTTTTTGTTTGTGCTTGCCTGCCATAAAGCTGTTTCATGGCGGGAGATTGTCTAATAAGCTTTACTTACTCTGACTGTTCAAGTTTAATCATTAAAGTTAAGGCAAATAAATTCCAAAAGTGAAATTAATGCAGTGTTATTAGTGGTAACCTCTGAGAGTGGAAGCACAGAGTATCCGACATGCTGTTATTACTATTCTCTTTTTTTAGTTTCTGTCCCTCTTATCTTTAATGATCCAGACCCTTCTAGCCTTGGAAGCATTTCCACCTACATACCAACCAGATAATATGAATTTGTGGAAGCTTTTATAGTTTGGAGAATGAGGAAAGACATGACTGAGGAAAGGCAGGACTGGGACTGAGAGTAAGAAAAGACACCAACAGGTATTCCACATATATGAGAACTCCTTTAAATCCCAAAATTCAGTGTGCATAACGCATGGTGTCCAGTTTGAAGAATCTAAAGTAGAAAATTATTTGGATTGGGTTAACATTTTTGATCCACTTTTTCCCCACTGTGTAATTCCATATTTGTTATTTCATAGTTTTAATGTCTTCACTATTGCTTGAACATGTAGAAAATTAAAGAAACATCCCTCTGAGTAGATGTGTCAGTTTTTGACTGGAACTGTCTAGATACATCAATGCCAATACACCAAAATAAATATTGTATATGTACAATATACAGATTTATCTGCAGCCCAATGTCTAGCATCATCAGTCATATCCAATATACCAGTGCAAAATAAAACTGTAATGTTACAGTTAATAAATACAGAACACCCTTGTTCAAAATGATTATCTTGATCAGGCCACTCTGAAGTTTGCATGTCCTTCGTTTGACTGTCTTGGTTTTCCACCCTCTTTCCAGAGATGTGTATGTAAGGCCATTTATTGACTCTAAATGAGCCCTTTATTCAATGATATATGCATGAATATGTTCTGGCATTTTCACCATGTGCTCCTAGAAGTAATCACTTTGACTTTGAATGAGATAATCAGTTTAGGAAAATTTATCAATGGATCAGTTGTTTTATGCATTTTTTTTTTATTTGTTTCATGGTTTCCTAATTGCATACATGTTCAGGAAAATTATATGGATGTTACAAACTGTGGCATTTTTGTACCTCTTGAAAACAAAACTTTCAGCTACCAGAACATTAAAACAACATCAAAGACCGTTTTCTTTTAAAATTTGCTAATCTGAAATCCTGGAATGTAGCTGCTACTTTTGCAGTCTCTTTCTTATTTTTCTCTGCTTTTATAAATGATGTGTCAGAACTGAGATTTTGGTTGTAAAAACTGTGAACTCCTTCCATCAGAAAAAGGGTGAGAATAAAAAAAAAAGCGCAGCTTGAGAGAGACAAGGTAGCACTTTAAAGATGAAAAGAAACTAAAAGAGACCATTAATTGACCAGCACTCCTCTTTGAATTATAAACAGCAAATATAAGACAGGCAAGGTTCCAGTAGAGATCATGGTAATGCCTGAATCTGTATGCAGAGGGCTTAACAAATAGTATTGATCATTTAATTAAAGTGTTTTGTTTCATGCCTCTCTTTCGGAAGATCACCCTAGCTTGATACCATAATTGAGGGGCAGTTGGTGGCATGTGTATTTAAAGACAAGAGAAGCATATTGGAAGATTGCAGTGCATGCTGCAGTTATCTATAACTCAGCTTGTGCACAAAAAGCATTTCTCAGAAACAAAGGCATGCAAGATAAACAAGGTCATTGCTTCAGTGGAAGGGCTGAATGAAAAACAGGGCTACAAAAAGTATGTCTAATGTAGACTTGTAGGCTATTTGTCAGCAGTAGAATTGGGACAAAATTGTAAGTAGACTATAAATGTTTATTTTGTCGGTGCACTTGAAATGTAAAGTAGGCTTGCTATAAATGTGAGTCACTCAATTGAATGTTTGAGATTTGTACCAATGTACTCTTAAAACGGGTCATGTTACATAAACTAGTACACACTTGAGGCCAGGGTTGCAAAAGTGTCTTGATTTTCTAAAGGAAAATAAAAGCCCACAAAAGCAATGTAAAGTCTTTACATTAATAGCAGCAGACATTGCTGCTTATCAGTTTGGGATCATCTCCCACACCACTTTATTTCAGAGTATGAGTGCTACTGTACAGAGAAGCCAGCTTAAAATACCTTATTGAAAACCAAACACAGGACCTTTTTATGGTGTAAACATTTGTTAGCTTTCTTTCTACCAGTGACAACATCTGGGTTTTATATGTTCTCAGTCTCCAACTTTCTTCTAATACTAGTCATGCCTTTGCTTTTCCTTTTCTCACTCTACACCATTAACATATTTCTATCCCCAGTTCAGATACTATACACCAGCCACTGTTCAAAAGTGAATCTGACACTCTAACTAGAGTGGCCACTTTGGAATAATAGATAAAGCAAGAATAACATAACATTCTCAAATCTGATAATCTAGTTCTGATTGGTGGAGAGCGGTAGCCTTGCCTCTCCCAAGTGTGTTTATTTAGGATCCATACAAGAACTCGGGTGGAGAGGGTGTCAACCTTCGCATTGCCCATTTACGCACGTACTCATTCTTACACAGGGTCTATTTTGAATCAACATTTTATACAGTGTCCAGTGGGGTTAGGGTAGGGTAGGGTCAGCATTTATCTGCAAAGAAAAAAAAAGTTTAAGGTTATTTCCTTTGTTAAAAATGAAAGAAGGTTAAAGATACAAAATTTCAGCTATATTACTTTCATCGGATGTACAACTGAAATGGAAAAAGAGCAGGAAACATATGCATGAGGGAACAAAGCCTGGGCAGATGAAATGAGAAATGGTGAGAGTAGGTGAGAAAAAGCTGCTATTAAAGAAGACAAAGGGAAAGATTAAAAAGTTAGTTGGTCATTAAGACCTGGAGATATCTGAAGCAACAAATCACTTAAACTGGTTGTGGTTCATCAATGCAAAATGTGTATAAACAAATGTCCTGTACTATGATTGTGTAAATCACCTTGGGTTGTGACAGCCAAATCTGCTTTAACGATAAATGTATTAAGAAACATGGAAGGTGTAAGAACCAAAAACAATCTTTCAGTACAGTGAATAGTTTAGTGCATGTTTTAATAGTTTGTCTAGTTTCAGATCCCTTGTCTTTTTGTTTGATATACTGTACTTTAAATTTTAAAGGCAGCAGAAGAAAATAAAAAGTCAGAGACTGAACACTGGAAAAGCAATAGAAAAAAGTCACCTCTGTTGGCTGAATATGTACAGTAGAATCATATTGTATAAAAATGTTCAGTTTTTGATTTTTTATAAATTTGCAAACCTTTCTGAAAACACATTTTCACTTTGTCATTATGGGTTATTGAGTGTGCAACAATGGCAAATGTATCCATTTAAAATTACATCTACAACACAATAATGTGTGCAAAAAGTGAATAAGTCTAATTCATTTCTGTACTGTTCCCTATCATGCTGTTCAACAAATCTGATTATTTCAATATGCACAAATAAACCTATTGAAATGAAGTTTTAGCCCTGTGTTGCAAAAATATACAGTTTTGCAATCCAAATAATATGTTAGAAAAGCTTGCCTGGATCACCCCATCGTTTTCTATAAGACTACCAAATAGATTTTTTAATCTGTGTGCTCCTTACTTTCAGGTTCAGCAGCACGCCACAACTAGGATAGTGTTAAAAATGCAGGTATCTAAAAAAAAAAAATGCATGTGAAAGCATTGTGATTTTTTTATATATATATATATATATATATATATATATATATATATATATATAGTTTTATTATGTGTTCTTTTTGAGGTAGCCCTTCAATATTTTTCTTAGGCTATTTTGAAGCATGTAAATAATTTTCCCACCTTTAATTTGCTTATTTTAACTGCAAGATCTTTTCTGCTAAGTTGTCACTGAGTTTCCAACTATGATGTACAGAGGTATCATATAATGACTCACTCAGCCTGAAAATATCTCAGTTTCCAAAGATGAGTAAATATTCAAGATTTTCTGTTGGTTACCTTTGCAATTTTAAAAAGTATGTAAATGTGTTAGGTAATCCTATTTCACCAAAAGAATTGGCATAGCATCTAGGGAATTATTTGATTCCATCAAACAGCTACAGCTATTAATTTGTCCTTGGTAACATTCTTAGCTTTGCATAATGCACATTAATGCATAAACATGAATATATTATAAAATATGCAATGCATGTCATGCAGAAATTATCTTTAATTAATATTTAATATGTAACTGGCAGTATTGTATATGACCCTGTTATTATTAATTAATCATGTCGCTATCACCATTTATAAGTTTATTAAAGACCCCTGCTGTGTGTGTTCTGTTAGTCTAATAGAGTATAATTTAAAGCATATAGTTTTAATTTATCCCCATTATATCAGGTCAAAGTACTGTATATACTTTACCTCTTGAAAGACAAATAAGCAGTAAGCTATTTGATATGTTATGTCTGGAGGCTGGCACCAGCTTAACTACAATAAACATTTAAATTGTGTATGGTGTAGTGAGTGTATAGCGTATGACATTGTAAATTAGCTTCAGAATTTGTATCACCTCATGTAAGAGAAATATGATTAAATGGAAAAAAAAATTCTGCTTGCCTTATATCCAGTATTTTAGTGATCCAAAAATGAGGCAGCTATTTAGAAAAATAACTAATAGATGAACACTGCTCTATCACAGCCAAGTAAATAAGCAGTAGTTCACATCATAACTGCATTGTACAGGTGATATGTAATTTTAATTATACCTCACCTATTGCAAAATAAGATGCCCTTAAAACCTCATCAGAATCATCAGTATCCACCTCACAGAAAAGAGGACTAAGCCAAGATAACAAATTATTCTAAATGATTTAAGGTATTTTCAGCTTTAGATATCCATTTGAAATTTTGGGATTTTGTTCTGGAGCAATTACTGAACAGATGGCTTGTAGAAAAGTGTGCAAATTTTATGAATAGTTTTATATTTAATGAAATATGCATTCAAAGATACATGGTTCCCTTTGGGGGAAAATCATGCAACTCTGACAGACCAAAACAAGAATTTACAATTTTAACATTTTGCTAATTTTTTTTTTCATGCCATGCAAATTTATTTTTAGTACTTTAATGCACTGTCACAGTGGAAAAATGCAGGCAATAAAAAAGCTCACAAAAAGAGATTAGCAGATGAATTATTAATGTTTACAATGTTTTCAAACCAGGAGATCAAGAAATTTAGTCACCAAAATCAGCATGCTAGGAAAACTAGTAGGCAAATAGTTCTCGCTTTGAGTCTTAAAGTGTATTTCACTTTGAAGAATGAAACGCAGTGAATATTGACAAACAATAATCTTAGATATTAATGAGCCTGCAGCACTGGCTTTTTAAGGAGTACTATGCCTGAAGATAGTTTTTATGTTATTTACCCCATGTAATTTGTAGTGATGGCAGAGAAAAAAATGTAATCTCATGTTTTTTTTTGGGCAGAACAGACATAGCAAAGTTTCTGATAGAACGAGACCCAGTGGTGACCAACACTGGACAACAGCAAACATATCAAAATGTCTATGAAAAAAATCTAACATTACTCATGTTGCATAATCCATTTGCTTGCATATTTTGCTAAAATATTGTTAAATAGTCCAGAAACAGGAAGCCCATTACATGGGATCACGGCTTTTAATTACAGACAGGACTGTTGACCAATGAATGATGGAAAGCGGTCATCACTAGAAACTACATGGGGTAAGCAACAAATAAACAAATATTTACATCTTTTTGGGTGAAATATTCCTTGTAGAATCACACAAGTCACACAAAATAGAGTTGGGGAGTCACCCCTTATATTGTGTTTTTGAACAGTCAGAAAGTCCTGATACTCATCTGATACACTGTAAAACAAAAGACAATGAGAAAATTAATGGATCAGATTTTATATTATGGCAGTAGGAAGTACGGTGAGACCATCAAGGCGGGATGGATGCGAGGCCATCAAGGTGTGATAGACATGAGGACTGGAAAGGGGCAGAAATGAGGAAAATTTACTTAGTCCTTTGTGGTTCTGTACGAAGAAAGAGAGAAGCCATTAGTACTCATTAATGACCCTTTTTTGGAATTCTTTGAAACTCACTTCTAAGCCTTCCACAACCTAGTAAGGACCTGCAGACAGTACTGAATCTGAGTGGAAATGAGTTTGCTTGCATGAGTAAAGAAGAATGATAAAGCACATTTTGAACAAACTCTGTGATTGACAAAATAATACAAATGTCCTGCAAGATGATGTTAATATACCCAAGAACACTTTCCAAATCTAGTTAATTGTTTGTCTGGCAAATTGCGTGTGGGTGGTAGCCAGAGGTCATATTCAATGTACATAAGCTAATGATGCACCCGATGGCCAGAACAGTAGGGTGATGTGTGGGGTTGTTGGTGATCAGTAATAGAATCCTTCATGCTAATTGATTCCCATGGACAATGAGGAACAAGAACAGGTTGCAATAACTGATTTGGAAGTCTTGGAACAGTCTTAGCTCTGGCAAACACCTCACAAATCATGACATAATTGTGAATGTCCCTCAGATGTTTTTTTTTTTTTCACCAAAAACACATCTGGAGGAGTTCTAAAGTCTGTTTTATATTTAGGTGTTATAAGATTATCCTCCTGGTGACAATCCTAAGACTGAACTGGAAGCAGCTGCTAATATTTTCTTTAACAATTCAGCAGGATTCACTAATAATGATGGTAAATAAAATTCTTTCTGGAGTAGAATATCTTTAGGTTTTTTTTTTTAGCTTTTCCATTGTTATTTTCAGGTCTGTAAGTAACCACAAAATTTAATCCTGCTAAAGAACAAATCCCATTAACCTTTTCAGGTATTTATACATAGGGCAGTTTTCAAATACGATTTTGTGATCTATATAGATTGTGAAAGGAAATTGTGCCCCCTCCAACCAGTGTCCGTAGTCTTCTATCACACTCCATGATACTTAACTTCTGATGGCTTACTAGAATGATCACTGACTAATCTGCTTAAAGCAGAAGCTGAGCCAATTTTACTTCTAGAAATATTATGTACCTTTAACAACATGGAACAATTTAACTCCCATTAGATTTATTTTTATTGTTTGTTGTTTTTCTTTCAGGTAGTAACCCTTCTTAGGATCCTAATTATAATAATCAGAGATTTTGCAATCCCACAGAGAAAAAAAAGTTCCTTTAAAAAACTGAATAGCTAGCAGTTCAATAGGATTGCAGAACTGGCAAAGCACATTTACGTTTTAAACCAAAATTTCCCTGCTACACAACAAGAAGCTATCGAAAAGGGTTCCGGATATGTATTTTAACTTTATTCACTTGAAAAAAAAATTTTTTAAAAATTAAACAAAGCACAATAAGCATGTAGTACCCTGATAATTAATAAGCTATAAAAGTATACCACCTTTTTATCCAATGATATGAAAAGTATTTTATGAAAAGTAAGAACCCTTCCAACTTAAAAAGATCTCACCATGATTAAAGGAAGACTCCACCCAAAAATATTTTTTAAGTTACTTACCTCATGTAGTTTGTAGTGATTGCCAAAACAAATTTTGAATTTCACGTTTTCTTAAAAAAGTTTATCATATAATACAAGCCCATGGTGACCAATGCTGTATAATAGCAAATGATGTGAAAAATGTTCCAGAAAAAAAAAAAAATGTCACGTTAATTGTTTTACATTATTGACATTTCAGTTGCCTAGTCGTATGCTCAAAACAAGCAAGATGTATCTTTCGCTAAAATATTGTTGAAAAGGTACTTCTGGGAAAAAGAATGCACATCATAAACAGGAACCATAAATCCCGTAGACACAAGATTGTGGCCCAGCCTCTTAAGGTTCCACCCACAGAAAGCAAGGAACAGAGGAGCATGTATGTGCATCGGTACTAAATGATAAAGAGAATAGTATTAACTAAAATAAATAATCACAATAAATTAATGAAAATATTTTAAAATAAAAATAAGCAGGGGAATGCACCCTGTCTGTAACATAACTGCATTCTAATAGATTTGCTGTCTTTAATTCGGCTGTTATGCTACAGACAGTATTAGCCTTGGAACCTTAAGCAGCAGGGATACCTAGTGCTTACATGCCGCAATGGGATCCATGCTTCCTTGGAGTTTGTTCTTTTAAAATTGCAACCATACTACAACCAATATAACCCTTTCTAGTAACCCCAATGGAGATATCAAGAAGTAGAGCTATGATATTAAAGCCAATATATTTACCTTGCTCCTAAATGAGGCTTCCACTCCTATTTACAGTACAAATTACAGAAGACCGACCATAGGACAGTATAGACATGATAAAAAGATAGTCAACTTTAGTGAAATGAAAGGGTTGGCACAGATCAGATAAGCAATATGCTTGAACAAGAAAGAAAGTGTACATCTTCAACTTGGTTTTGAAAGTGAGCAATTAGACCTCATAAACAGATGTAATTAGGGTTAATTCATAGAATACTGAATGAGAATAACCAATAGAAGATCATCAGGATGAATAAATAACTACTAAAGAATACTTGCTGCAAATGTAAAATGTGAACACTAAGTATTGAAACAATCAGGAAGAGAACAGGCCATTCAGCCCAACAAACTCACTAGTCCTATCCACTGATTTCCTCCAAAATAACATCAAGTCTAGTAATGTCATAAAGGACAAAGAACATAGTCCAAAGAGAAGGATGCCTGGAAGCCATAGAGGAGTAATGCTACAGTAAGTGGCCTGAGTGATAGAATCATGTTGAAATGGTGGACTCTGTTATAGAGTATATAAGGTATTGTGAGGTGATTGCAGCTGAAGCCCTTAAAAGCCACAGTGTGTATTTTAAATGACTGACCTACCCCAGTACTGTGTAAACAGAGAAGATATGCGTATGTATATAAAGAGGGTTTATATATGTACAGTATATACAGTATTTATCTTTTTTATATTTAGAAAGGGAGAAACAGAGTCGGTTAGCTGTTATTGTAGCTTCTTTAAATTGACTGGTCACACCCCACCTTTTTGTATTCCTACCCCTTTTTATTTTGCAAGAGCAGAGTAAATAGTAATACAGAAGACTGACATTATTTTAGCCACAAAGCATAATCAGAATAGCCTCTCGGGACATGGCTCCCTCCTTTCCTCCACCTATATGTCTTCTCAGTCAAGTCAGATTATGGTTTGGATCTAATAAACTAGAAAAATAAATTGGGATAAAATTGAATTGCTCAGCTTTGATTCCTGCAGGTGGGGAGCATTTAAATTTAAAGTTGAAAGTCACTGTTTAATTAAAGAGTCACTTTAATTGATCTAACATTATTGATTACTGTTATTTAACAGTATTCTTTACGTTTTTGACATTGTACACATATATAACTCAATAATAGTACTTAATAATATCAAATAATTGTTTGTTGTCCCTATGCATTTTTGGATGCTATGTGCTATATCTCAAGAACCACATTTTTGCAAGTTTTTTGCTAACATGACTTAAAACTCCGATGAGCTTTTACATTGCATAAAGAATGCACTTTGATGGACAATGAAACCCAGTGGAATGAATTCTTAACAATATATTTTTCTCAATATATCTCATTTGAGGAAAAAACAACAAAAAAAAGGTTTCCTACATTGAGGGTGCTATAATTCTGGCCTTTGATTCTTCCTAATCCCTTAGTCAATGCTGTAATTCATTCAATATATACAGTAATTTCCATCTGTCCATATTTTAAATGTGTATATCCATATTAGGATCACAGTGTGTAGGATACTTTCCTGGCAGGAAGCAACTCTATACAGTACAGTAAATGATTTTGATATTGTAACAAGCACAAATGAACAGGAGCATGATAAACACTATAGCTTACCTTTAGTAGGCCTAAGCAAACCTTCCCATTTGTAGTGGCTATAGGTAACCCTTCCAAAACAATATATATGGATTTTGATAATTGAGCAAGGTGCAGCTCACCTCACGTTTTCCACCTCAAGTGCACAAGAGATGACTACATTCACAATTCTTTGCACACTTGGTACAGCTACTTTCAATCTTCTTTCCAGCATGGAGTCTCAAGGGGTCTGACTCCTGGTACTTTCTTGACCTCCTCACAACATGAAGGCTTTCTGATAGTCAGGCAAGCCATGCAGCTTCTGCTTTATGTTTTGTCCATCCCATTCAAGACATCCTCAAACAGACTTTTGTCAGTCACTTCTACTGGTGGACTGCCTGGTCATTGTGGTAGCAATATTTATTTTCCTCCATTGAAATGACCTGCCCCCTGACAAGAACCTTCCATATGTGGATATGAGGGCATTTTTTAAGGAAAGGGAAAGAAAAGTTTTGTTTGAGTTCAGCTGTATTGAAATTCTGGGTAATGCATTGACTCATATACAGATATTATGATCTGACAGCAATGATGCTAGACATGTAAAGTGTTCATGCTGTGGCAAGTATTGGTTAGTGTGTCGTGTATACAGTGGTTTACACACAACTATTTCAATTTACTAGGGTGTATATTGCTTTTGTACAACTCTGTTAGTTTAACTGCATATATGTTTTCTTTACAGCTTAATTGGACTGAGTGTAATATATTGTTCATTTTGTGGCAAATACCACTGGTTAACATGTGTTGCAAATATGTGGATTTTCTCATATTTACAGTAAACCTATTCACACAGAGTTCTGTTGTTTTACAGGTGCATGTGTTAGTTTCAGTAGAACTACAGTAGAATGGTTTTCTGGAGCATATTTTGGAAAGTCACATAAGTAGGCCAGCTTTAGACACCCTATATTCAGGAACAACTGCAAACATAATATAGGAACTGAACTACTATCTCTCTATTATAATAAAAAAAATTCTTTGACATCCCGCAATAGACACTTTAACGTCCTGTGAGTCAAAGCAGTGAGACAAAAGAACAGCTACTGTACAGGCTTTTAAATGATTGACGCGCAATGTGACAAGCAGAACATGCAGCTCGACAGCAGCTGATCTGTCGGCATCTCCTTAGAGTGTGTTCAGCCACCACCCTTCACAATGCGAGCAGCAGAGATGCTAAGTTGCTGGTACGAAGTGCGGGTGGGCAAATGAAGCAAGCAGGAGGCTTTGCCCACTAGTATTTAATATATTTAAAATATTTTAATTACTCCCCACCACTTTACTATGGTTTAGTTCATTTTTTTTTCAACTTTCTACACACTTAATCACATCATAGATAGTGGCTCAATAAAAATGTTTTAAAGACCTAATGTTTCGAGACTTTTTACAGGTTTTATGGCAATTTCTGTATAATAGTACTCCATTTTATTGGGTAGAAA
>NW_024378211.1:0-29813 GCF_016835505.1 Polypterus senegalus
GAGTCTCTTTCCACTGTTTCAAATAAATGAGTTTATTGATTATTGACTTAATTGTTCTTGTGAGTTATTGATTCAGCTGTTGTCATTTTTGATGTATAATTTTGGAAGAGAATTTTCTATAGTTTAAATTTTGGCGAATCATTACACCGACAGTTCACAACGTAAAACACTGGATTCACAGAAGTCACTTACTTGACATGCTTTGAGATATCAGGTGAGGCACCGACACGAACTTCAGCCCCCCTCAACCTCGAGTCACAGCAGTCCTGTCTATTGTAGACCACCACCACAGTGACGGCATAAGTGGCCTTCAGATTCACTTTCCACCAGGATGGAGAGTCACTTCCAGTGTGAGAGCAGGTTCCTTTACCAAAAATGCCATTTGTTTCCCCCATCTATTGCAAGGTATGCATCTCCAATCGTCAAAATTGCGAGAGGACTGTTCTGCAATGCCTTGTCTGGCAATATTGATTCCTGTAAAAGATTAAAAAGATTTAAAGAAAAAAAAAAGAAATTAAATTTGTGCATTCAGATCTATCTGGTCTTCAAAACCAGGTAAAGTTTGAAATTTACAACAATAGGTGAAGGAATAATCCACTGTTATAATATGTTAACTTAAAAACAAAATTGTGCATGGATGGATGGATGGATGGATGTGTGCTTGGTGTGTAGGTGTGTGTGTGTGCCCTGCGGTGGGTTGACACCTTGCCCAGGGATAATTTCCTACCTTGCGCCCTGTGTTGGCTGGGATTTGCTCAAGCAGACCCCCATGACCCTGTAGTTAGGATATAGCAGGTTGGATAATGGATGGATGGATGTTTCCATGGGCATTTCCCCATGATGCACTGGGGTTATGCCGCTTGTGACATTGTCAGTTCACTGGTATAAAATTCACCCCAAATAATCACTGGTGTCTGAGATTAAACAAAACTTGGTAAACTACTTACTGTGAAATTTTGATTGCGGGTTATTTTGATGTACACTCTGCTGTTTGGCTCTGATTTTTGGTTTACAACTAGGCTCTGACGTTACTCTCTTTTTTTTTTTACTTTTGGGTTTGACCTTTGCTCTTTGACTCTCTTCTTTCTCTTAATTCATATTTTTTGACTGATTACCGTTTTTTGGAAGTTTGTACATAGCCATGCATCACCATGAATATCCCTGAGAAAGGACTGGCGATTTTTAAATAATAAAAAAAATAGATGTCCAGGTGCATCATAGGAAAATTCTCATTAAGTGGATATTGCAAAATACTGCAGCAGTCATCGGCAAAGAAAAAAAAATGCCAGTAAAGGCCAGTAAAAAGTAATCAAATTCTAAACCAATGCTGCAAATTAAATTCTGATTAGAGAATTGGATTCCTTGGGTTGTAACACTTACAGAACAACACTAATGATTTTTCTAGCTTTTGGGAAATCTGGGAAAAATTTAAAAAAGAAGCTCAAATCAACAATTTTGAGCAAAGCCCAGGAGAGGAAGCTCAGGGAACAGTTGAAATCCATGTGCAAATAGAGTCAGAGTTGGAATATCAAAGGTTGAAACAAACAAGAAATCAAGGACAAAAAGTGGTTCAAAAACACTGGAAACAAAATTAAATCAAACAGATCAAAGTTCCCATTGAAAACATAACCATGAGGCACATGCACAGTGGTTGCTGGTCTTATCCAAAAGCTAGGAAAACCATATCTGCACACTGCCATCTTATATACAGTTGTGCCCATAAGTTGACATACCCTGGCAGAATTTTTAAGATGTGTACCATACTTTAAAGAAAAGATGACTGATCAGGTAAACCACATTTCATTTACTTTTAATGAAATCCAAGTTAAACTATAAGGCATCACAAAACAGCACAAAAGTTAAACAAATATAGTAATAAGGAAAATAATGAGATGGTCCCTGTTCAAAGGTTTGCATACAGTATACCTTTACTTCTATTGTTTTTTTTTTTTTGCCCCCTTTGGCATCAATGATGGCATGCAGATTTTGTGATAGTTGTGGGTGAGCCCCTTGATTTTCAAAAGTGGTAGAGCTGCCCATTCTGCTTAGCAAAAATCCTCCAAGTCCTGCAAATGTTGGGGTTGTCTTATATGAATTGCTTGTCTGAGATCTCACCAAAGTGGCTCAGTGAAACTGAGGTCAGAAGACGCTGATGGCCACTGCAGCACATTCACTTTTTTTTCTGCTGTAGCCACCAAAGGGTCAATTTGGCCTTGTGTTTTGGAGAATTGTCATGTTGGGAGATCCAAGTGTGTCCCATGTGCAGCTTCCAGACTGATGAATGCCACGGATTTTCACTTAGTTACCTGTGCTGATGTAATTCACACACCTGTAGAACATCAGAGAACCACGTACATTCTTCAAAGTAGGGATGGTGTACCTTGTGTTTAGGGTTGTGATCATGAAGTTCAATTTTGGTCTCATCACTCCAAAATGACTGTTCCAGTAGTTCTGATGCTTGTCTAGATGCTGTTTAGCGTATTGTAAGTGGGCTCTTTTGTGGCATTGGCACAGTAAAGGCTTTTTTTTCTTGCAACTTGATTGTGCAGCACATTTTTGTTCACGTATCTCCTTATTGTGCGTCTTCAAACAGCAACACCACTTGTTTGCAGAGAAGCCTTTATCTCAGCTAAAGTGGCTTGTGGGTTTTTCTTGGCAGCTCGACAAATCATCCTGGCAGTTTTTCGTTGAAATATCGGTAGATCCACCTGACCAAACCCTTAACTTTCTACTTTTTATCAGAGTTTGAACAATACTGACAGGAATTTTCAGATACCCAGATATCTTTTTATATATTTTTGCTGATTTATACAAATTAACAACTGTTTCTTGCAGGTCCTTTGACGGTTCTTTTGCATTCCCCATGGCTCGGTATCCACCAACAGGTGTGGACACTCTCCCTTCATTCGAACCTGTGTCTGTCAACTTGTGTATGTATTATCAACCCCACTATTCAAGGGTCAGGCCCAATTGAGTGCTTTCAGTTATCATAATGATCTTTATATCTAATACGCTACTGTGGCTGTCCATTTGTCTGTCCAGGATTTTAAATCATCTGTAGCTCCCAAACCGTTTGACCTATCGTCCTGAAATTTGGTACACATATACTACGTGACCTCTACTGTCCGCTTTCGGGGAGATGTTTTATTCCTCTTTTTATTTTTATTTTTTTTTAGTGTAGAATCAACTCTCGGCAGCAGCCAGCAGGGCGGACATGTGGTGCATGGATAAAGGCGCCATTCTCGTCCTTACCGCCTTTGCTGTCACTTCCCCTACCTCTTGTCAGAGATTATCCTGGCCCGTACATTCAGGCCGCTAGATGGTGTCCTACCTGCAGCATGGAGGTGCCCTGGATTCCTGCAGGGCATCATGGGAGATGGAGTGCGACTTCACAGCCCTGTTGGGTGCCATGGGTGCCATCGGAGGACGTTGCCAGGGAGACACCAGGATTTCTATTTTCCCTATAGCCCGGAAGTACTCCCAAGTCACGGGGACGGAAGAACAGAAGTACTTCCGGGTTGAAGAAAAATATGAATCTTCAGCTGACCCGGAAGTGCTAGTGAATCACGTGGACTGAAGAACAGGAGCACTTCCACGTCACAGACAATTTAAAGGACTGTGGAAAACCCAGCAAGCTAAGCCAGAGTTGGGAGGAAGTGTAACGGAGCTGCTGGGTGAAGAGGAGGAATTATTGTATTGATTATTGTTGATTATTGATTATTATTGTGTATTGTGGAGGTGGAGGTGCTTTGTGCACATTATATAAGAAATTAAAAGTATTTCTGGGGCTTTTACCTGGTGTCTGGACGTGTTGTCTGTGGGTTTGGAGGTGCGACAGCGCCCTCTAGTGTCACACTCTGCATATATTAAATCACTAGCAAAATACCTGCGCTTCGCAGTGGAGAAGTAGTGTGTTAAAGAAGTAATGAAAAAGAAAAGGAAACATTTTAAAAATAACGTAACATGATTGTCAGTGTAATTGTTTTGTCACTGTTATGAGTGTTGCTGTCATATATATATATATATATATATATATATATATATATATACATATATATATATGTCATACGGCGATTAGGAGGCAGCGGACTGATTCGAGAACACCTGGGAAAACATTAGCGCCAGGGAATGGCGGGTACTAACTTTCTCCCTCTGCTTCCTTATAGAAAAAGAGACCTTCCAGCACCATAGGCCTGGTTTGACCGCAGTCGGTACTTCCGCCCTTCCTCCGCCATCTTGCCCTGGCGTCATTCTTCCCATCCTCCCTTGCGGTCCTTCCCAGCTGTCCTCCACTTCGGCTCCACCCCTATAAAATGGCGCGGCGCCAGGAGGCGTCGCGTTATGAACTGTTTAGTTTATGCTTTGACCTGTTTTCTTTTTGTGCAAAAAGTTCTGTACAATATACGGGGCCGGAAACCCCAACCCTTATTGCTGTCTCCTCGGTCCTTTTACAAGTGGCGTAGTCGGCAGGATACAGAGATCCCGAGATGACGGAGGGACAGGACCTCAACACGGTGCTACAAGCATGAATGACCAGCTCCAGGCTGCAGCTGCGCAAGCCGCCACCACCCGGGAGCTGGAGGCCACGAAGGCCAGGTTAGAAGAAGCCCAAAGGCGAGACCAGACCCGCCCAGGCAGCCGCCTCATCCTTTAGTCCCGATGGGCCCCTCGGAGGCCGTCGACGCTTACCTGGGCATGTTTGAGAGGGCGGCCACCGGAGCAGTGGCAGCGGTCAGTGGCGTCCATCCTGGCGCCATATCTGAAGGACCAGCTGCGGGCCTATTATGACCTCCCTGAGGAGGAGGCCGCTAATTACGACCTCCTCAAGCCCGAAATACTGGCCCGCTTCGGCATTAGCCGGGCCAGCAGGCGGCGAATGGCGGAACTGGGTCTTTGACCCTGAAAAGCCGCTTCGCGCCCAGGCGTTGAGTTCTGGGGCAAGATGGGCGCTGGCTACGGCCAGAGGGACCCGGCAGGCGGAAAGTGGTCGGCGGGTGGCCTGTGAAGGCCTGGTCAATGCCATGCCCAGTTCCCTCGCCCAGCAGGTCGGGGACACGCCTACAAAACATGTCGGGCCTCCTCGACGTCCTGGAGCGTCAGTTGGCGGTCCTCCGACTTGGGGGGTCAGAAAAGCCTGCTCGCGGGAACCGGCAGGGGGCGGCCACCCGAGCCCTCTCGGCGCTGCAGAAGCGCCAGCCAGAGCCAGAGAGAAGCCGGGACCGCCGCGCTGTTTCAAGTGTGGCGAGACCGGCCACCTACTACCAACCTGCCCCCACAACATCGCTCCGGAGCCTATGGACTGTACCTGGACATCGTCGGAGAGGTATTGTATCCCGCCGCATCCCTTGGCGAGTCCGAACACGGAGTGGTGTTGCTAAATGGGCACGCCGTGGTAGCTTTTGATTCCGGCAGCAACATTACCATTGTTGCTCGCGCTTTGTCTTACGCAACAGTGGTTAAACCAGCGTTTGTTGGTCACTTGTGTGCATGGGGGGACTAGGTCCTATCGTTCCGCTCACTGCTATGTCACCTGGAAGGGGGAACCAACCCAAATGACGGTCGCTGTGTTACCGAACCCCCTTCCCAGTGATTTTGGGACAAGACTGGTCTAAAAGAATCAGCGGTAAGCCATTCGCCGCTCCCGGGGCCATGTTGGATCTAGTGATGAGGGGAAAAGGCACCCTCCGCGGTCTCCACGCCCGTGCACAAGGGCAGGCCCTAGCGGCGCTGGTGTTTCGGGGACTTTTCCTGGCCACGGACCTTGACCCGGAAGACTCCGCCGGGGAAGGGACTAGCCAGGAACTCCTCCCAGGCCCAGGCCACAAGACCCTCTCGGCGGCCTGGACCATCAGTTTCGGTCCACGCCGGCCTCCTTTAAGAGGGAACAGTGGAATGATGATTCCCTGCGCTTTGCCCGGAACGCGGTTGTTCTGCCTAACAGCTCACCAGCGGACGGTTCCACACCGCGCGAACCCTTCTTTGTCCTCGAAAATGATCTGTTGTACCGAGTGGCTACCCATGAGGCGAGGTGCGGAAGTTGTTGCTAATTCAGCGTACCTTCCGGCGGGAGATATGCGAGTTGGCCACGCTCACCTCCTAGGCCCACCTCGGGGCGAAAAACGCTGGAGAATTAAACTCCGGTTTTACTGGCCTGGGATTAATGAGGAGGTCCGACGTTTCTGTCAATCCTGTCCGGAGTGCCAGACCCGCCAGATTCCCAGACGGGACCGTGCTCCTCTAGTCCCTATACCCCTAGTCGATGTACCCTTTGAAAGAATAGGGGTCGATCTGGTAGGACCCCTGGAGCCCTCAACCCGTGGCCACAAATATATTCTAGTCATGGTGGACTATGCCACCCGGTACCCAGAGGCGGTTCCCCTGCGCTCCGCTAATACTAAAAGCATCATACGGGAACTGGTTAATTTGTTTTCCGCGTGGGCATACCCAAGGAGGTCCTCACGGACCAGAGTGCGCCTTTACATCGGATACGTTCAGGAGGTAGCCAAATTACTGCAGATAAAGCACCTGAAAGCGTCTGTCTATCACCCGCAAACTGGCGGGCTGGTGGGCAGCTTTAACCAGGCGCTTAAGCAGATGCTTCGCAAGGTAGTCAGCGCGGACGGCAGGAACTGGGACCAGCTCCTCCCGCTGGTGCTTTTTGCTTACCGGGAGGTACCCCAGGCCTCTACTGGCTTCTCCCCTTTGAATTGTTATATGGTCGACAACCCGGGGAATCCTCGACATCCTAAAGAAGGCTGGGAGGCGAGGCCCTTCCTTCCTCTAACATTTTGGAGTACATAGCGCAACTGCGCGACCGACTCACAAAGATCAGGCCCCTCCTAAAAGAACACGTGACTCGTGCGCAAGCAGCGCAGGCCCGGTGTTACAACCGCAACTCCGTCCTCAGGGAGTTCCGCCCGGGGACGAGTTATGGTGCTCGTCCCGACCTCCCACTTTCGAAGCTGCTCGCTCACTGGCAAGGGCCTTACGAGGTTAAGGAGAGGAAGGCTGCGTCGACTATTTGGTGAAACAGCCCAATGCGTCGACCGGCGGAAGGATCTATCATGTCAACCTGCTAAAGCCCTGGAGATAGAGAGGAGCTTCCCAGCTCCCATAGGTCACTCTCCCTCTTCACGAGCACAACTGCCCTTAACCTCGGGAAGAGCTGACCCCCAAGCAGCGGCAGGAGTTAGCCCAGACCCTCCGTGCCATCCCGAGGTGGTGGCGAGTCACCCGGCGGACCTCGCTGATTGCCGCGATATAGTCACGGACCCGGTGTAATCGTCCGGGAGAGGCCCTACAGACTCCGGAGGCAAAGCGCAGAGGTCGAACTGGAGGTGAAGCGTATGTTGGACATGGACATAATTGAAGAGAGCCATAGTCCCTGGTCCAGCCCTATTGTCCTCGTCTCCAAGCCAGGCGGCTCCTGGAGGTTCTGTAACGACTTTAGGCGTCTGAATCAGATCTCAAGTTCGATGCCTACCCCATGCCCGCATTGGCGACCTCCTTGGCGGCTGGAGTGCGGCTCGATATTGACTACCCTTGACATGACAAAGGGTATTGGCAAATTCCTTTAACGGCATCCGCAAAGGAAAAACGGCCTTTAGCACCCCTAGCGGGCACTGGCAGTACAAGGTCCTCCCATTTGGGCTGCACGGGGCCCCGGCGACCTTCCAACGTCTGGTAGACAGAGTGCTGAAGCCCCATCAGTCCTATAGTGCCGCCTACCTGGATGACGTTGTCATCTATTCCGGCACCTGGGAGGAGCATCTATTGCAGGTCGCGCTGTCCTCCGAACACTGGCTAAAGCCGGCCTCCGCATAAACCCCGAAGTGTTTTTGGATTAAAGGAGGCCAAATATTTAGGCTACCTCGTGGGACAAGGACAGGTGCGGCCACAGGGCTCCAAAGTTAAAGACATCTTAGAATGGCCCGTCCGAATACCAAGAAACAGGTGCAGGCTTTCTTGGGGCTTGCGGGTTACTACCGCCGGTTTGTTCCCCCTTCTCGAAGAGCAGCACCCTTGACTAACCTGACAAAAGGCTCCCTCGCGTGGTGTGGACCGACAAGGCAGAACAGCGTTCAGTGACCTAAAGAAGGCCCTAACGTCGGCACCTGTGTTACGGACGCCCGATTTTGGGCTCCGTTTATTCTCCAGACCGGCGCGGACACAGGCCTGGGCGCCGTGCTGAGCCAAAGCGTCGATGGTGTCGAGCACCCTGTGATGTCCTTAGCGGAAACTGATGGACCGGGAGACCCGGTATGCGGCAGTGGAGAGGGAGGCCTTGGCCATTAAGTGGGCAGTGACCCACCTCCGTTACTACCTGCTGGGTCGCGAATTCGCTCTGGTGACTGACCACGCTGCACTTCAGTGGATGTCCCTGCACAAGAGTGAATCCGCGGGTCACTAGGTGGTTTCTGGACTTGCAGCCGTATAAGTTCACTGTCACTTATCGGGGGGCACCCTTCAAGCCAATGCCGATGCTCTCTCTCGTATTCACGACCTCTCGGTTAGGTCCGCCCGACCTGACGGTCCTGGGCTAAGGGGGGGATCGTGTCACGCGCAGCGATTAGGAGGCAGCGGACTGATTCGAGAACACCTGGGAAAACATTCGCCGCCAGGGAATGGCGGGTACTAACTTTCTCCCTCTGCTTCCTTATAGAAAAGAGACCTTCCAGCACCATAGGCCTGGTTTGACCGCAGTCGTACTTCCGCCCTTCCTCCGCCATCTTGCCCTGGCGTCATCCTTCCCATCCTCCCTTGCGGTCCTTCCCAGCTGTCCTCCACTTCCGGCTCCACCCCTATAAAATGGCGCGGCGCCAGGAGCGGCGTCGCGATATGAACTGTTTAGTTTATGCTTTGACCTGTTTTCTTTTTGTGCAAAAGTTCTGTACAATATCACGGGGCGGAAACCCCAACCCTTATTGCTGTCTCCTCGGTCCTTTTAATATATATATATATATATATATATATATATATATATACACACACACACAAACACACACATATAAACATATATATACATACATATCTACATATATACATACATATGTATATATGTGTATATATGTATTGTAATGGACAGCTGGGTCCCATGCCCGGTCGGGACGACCCTGCTGTATATGGTCCGGGGGAGCAGCCATGGACTCCTCAGTACCTCCCCCGGGATGCTTGGTGGCAGCCTCCCTGGTTGGTGATGCCTCAGTTTCCCGCAGGGTTTCATGGGAAATGGAGTTCTCCCCAACCCTATGGGGACCCAGGATGGCCGCCAGGGGGCAAGGCAGAGATAGTTAAGCCCAGCTGGTTTAAACATCGGCCCCACACGGGAGTGCAATTGGGAACAGGTGAGCAAGCACCAGGAGCACTCCCGGGAGGGCCATAAAAGGAGCAAGCAACCACCACTCTGGGCCAGAATCGGGAAGAAGAGGACGAGGTTGCCTGAGAGGAGTGGTGGTGCCAGCGGAAGGATTGCTGTGTTTAAAGTAAGGTGCTTTGGGACTGTGTTATACCTGTGGGGTTCACGGGGAAGACGTGCCCCACAGGGGAAGAGTGTTTGAACTGTTTAAGTGTTTGGGACTGTGTTGGGCCTGTGGGACATGGGGAAGATGTGCGCCACGGGTGAAGAGAAAATAAAAAGATTTCTGTTCAATTTACACGTGCCTCAGTGTGAATCTGTGCCGGGTCAGGCGCTTTATATAGCGCCTTATTCACAGTATATATTGAGGAGCCAACCTGGACACAGACAGGTGGACATGTTGTTACTCACCACCACACATTTATTATTTACAAATATTTACAATATTTACGGTCACTAAGACCCAGTCCCGTGCACAAACCAACAACAAACACACAGTCCTGGCCACACAATGCCTTTCTTCGGGCCGCCTCCACACTCTTCACGTGCCTTGTTCTTCTTCCACCCGACTCCAGGCCTGAATGAAGGGAGACGGCCCCTTTTATATTCTCCCGGATGAGCTCCAGGGGATTCCCGACACTCCTTCGTTGGCCACGCCCCAGCGTGGCAGAAGTGCCGGCTGTTCTCCCGGCAGGTCTCCGTGTGTCCTCTTATATCTTCCCCCGAGCACTTCCTGGTTTGGCGGAAGTGCTGAGGTCACAAGTCCCCAAGGCATTGGGACGCCTCCTGGCGGTGACCATGGGCCCCTACAGGGTGTGGCTTCCATGCCCTGAACCCGTGACCCCAAAAGCAACCAGGAAGGCGGCCCCCACATGATCGCAGATGGGCGCACACCCACTTCCGGTCCTTCAAGACGTCCCTGCCGGGTCGTCACCCATGGCATCCTTGACTATATTATATATATATATAAATATATATACACATACATATATATATATATATATACACATATATATATATATATATATATATATATATACATATATACATATATATACACATATATATACATATATATATATATATATATATATATATACATATATATATATATACATATATATATACAGTACATACAAAAGGAAACATTTTAAAAATAACATAACCTGATTGTCAATGTAATTGTTTTGTCACTGTTATGAGTGTTGCTCTCATCAAGGATTGGATTATCATTATTTCTTTCAATCAGGTTCGTATTTGGAGAACGTGTTGTTTTGAAGTTACATTCCGTGTTTGTCAACCGTTGTAAAGATAACAGGTTTCATTCATCGAAGTGTTCACTACCCAAATCATTACTCATGAATGTAAGATGTTTAACAGGCATTCCCAGTATTAACTTGTGCTACACGTACCATGGTGTGACGTAAGGGGAGCTGACTGTAAAAAGCCAAAGAGGCGCGTATTTTGAACGAAAAGGGAGAAGATAGTGAAGGAGTGGAAAAGTGAGAAGGAAAACTGTTTAAATAAAGAGCTAGGAAGGTGAATGGAAAGAAGCAGCCAGCGGTAAAGCAAGGTAGACTCCGTAATAAGGAAGATTGGGTGCACGTAGAAGGTGTAACAATAAGATTGTTAAGCCTTATGATAATGTTTCCGCATGGAGGGTTTAGTCTACTGCAGCTACATCCGTGAGACAAATAAAAAACATCAATAATAACTCATAAACTTGCAATATTATTTAGGAAAATCGCAACATTTTACTCACCAAAAATTTGGATTATTTGTAAACAAAATCCATCCTCCTCTCTTTCCTCAAAAGTAGTTCAATTACTCTGTCATATAGATTATCCGTGTGCTTCAGTTCCATCAAAGTCCCTTTCTATCGCCATCGAAGCTAATGCTGAAAGTCGAACCCGCCCTGTCGTATTTCTGGCATAAGTTTTAATTCGCTTTATGGCTGAAAATGTCCGCTCGACAGAAGCAGTGGACATGAGAATGGTCACTGCCAAATATACCAATGTGAACAGCCGCCCCATGCTCTCATTCAGATTTTTCTGATGAAGGAAGTCAAGGAGATCAGTGGGAGATTTTCCTGCAAAACCATCCATGGCATACATTACAGTCAGTTCTGTTTTTAGCCGAGACAGATCAAAAAGTGCTCCGTGGCTCTGTGTTAAACTGGAGAAGGCTGAATGCGGGAAATTTTTCTTATATTCTCGAAACTTCTGGGGGTTGAGGAGCGTGACAAACATCAGTTTTACGTGGTCTTGAAATCTGGTCTGTGTCTGGCAAATATTGTCCAGAATCCTGCCATGGAGTTGGCGGTAGTGCACGCAAGGATATTGCGCTTGACCTCTTCGTGCGCTCGGAGCATTTGCGGTGCGTTCAGTGGCCTCGTAGAGTTCCTCATATCGGCTTCTATCCAATCAATTAGTCTGAATACGGTGACGTTTCCATACGCCTGCTAGAGGGCTCTGCTGACACCCACTCAAAATCTGATTGGTTGAAGCAACAGTTTTATCGACATTTATTTTGTGTTAGAGGGCCTGCAGAACAGATTGTGAAGGCCTCTTTGACTTTGACTCTGCCTGGCAACAAATGATGGCAGAAATGTGATTGGTTAAATGCTTTAATACGAAAATACATGTCTGCAAGTTATGAAAGGAAGCGGACAGACTATTTGGAATTATTTAATAAATATTCATGGACAAAATATAATTAACATTAGTTTGTGATTCAGATATTTTTTTAGGCCAGCAGAGAAGGCCTTGACGGCCCACCACTGATCAAGCTCATGGTTAACTCATCAGGTCTTACATCACCGGTCAGCGTCTGACACAATTCTCTGCCGCTCTCTCCAATAAGATAACGGAATAATCTGACCTCAGTGTTTTCCTCTGCCTCCGGCATTGCAAGTTCTGTGTATAATGTGAACTCGTCCTTCCATGTGCTACATGACTTCACCAGGTCTTTAGCATCGAGGCTTTATACCCTGCGTCTTCTCATTAAACTTGTATCTCGCGAATATCTTGTGTGATCTTGCGATGTCCATGGCTTTATTTAATTTTAGCTCAGACGCGGCATTTAAAAGTTTCTCTCGCACTTTCGCTGAGTTTTTGCCAAACACTATTCTATCCCTGACCATCTCATCTTCGTTTGCATAAGCTCAGCTCTTCACCAGCAATTTTAACTCCATTAGAAAGTGATTAAAAGTCTTATTTATACCCTGCGTCCTATCGGTAAACTTGTATCTCGCGAATGTCGTATTCGTCTTTGGCATGACAAACGCCAGCGGCAGCATGTCTATGAACCTTTAAACTTATATCTTGCAAAATATCATATTCGTCATAGGCATGTCGAACGCCAGCGGCATCTTGTCTATGAACGTAATTTAAACTTAAGGTTTACACCGTGCTTTGTTTTTGCAGTAGCTGCACTTATGAATATGCTTGTATGCGTCACTCGCTTCATATTCTTTTGCTGCCTTCTCAATTGTATAATGCGTTTTTTGAACAGGTTTCATTCATCAAGTGATCACTACCCAAATCGGTACTCGTGAATCTAAAATGTTTAACAGGCATCACACATTGCATGCATGGGTTTACCTCTCCCAGTCCTGCAAAGTCAGTTCACGGGAGCCGCTCGGAGTACACGCATCGAAGGTTCTCAGCTGTGCTTGTGCTATGTCGTGCGATCTTGCGATGTCCACAGCTTTATTTAATGTTAGCTAAGACCCGGTACTTAAAAGTTTCTCTCGTACTTTCACTGAGTTTGTGCTTGACCATCTCATCTTCGTTTGCATAAGAACAATCCTTCACCCGCGTCTATTGGATAGCTGCTGACAGACGGCCTTATATGGGCAGGCACTCAATTATGTGGGAGGCGTGATGATGCGGGATGCAACTCCTCCTCTCACGGCAACCGAGCTGCTGACTATAGCCGTATATATGGACGAAAGTAGGTTCCAGTTATGACCGTTACACGTAGAATTTCGAAATGAAACCTGCCTAACTTTTGTAAGTAAGCTGTAAGGAATAAGCCTGCCAAATTTCAGTCTTCTACCTATACGGGAAGTTGGAGAATTAGTGGTGAGTCAGTGAGTCAGTCAGTCAGTCAGTGAGGGCTTTGCCTTTTATTAGTATAGATTCTTGAGGCAAATTGAAGACTTAAATGCCAGCTTAAGTGAAGAATTAAAGAAAATGTACTAAGTAATTGCAACACAAACACTGACTTGATCAGTTTAAACACGAAAAGATGCTGACAAAAGAACAAGCAGGCCACTAGGGTGGAGAAAAGAAGAGCTGCTCACGAATCAGCAGTTGCATCAACCTCTGAGCAAATGAAGGATAAACTATAGAGAAAGAGTCTGAAAACCATGAATGCTCAAGTTAAGTGTATTCACTGCACATTACTGCGCAGTGCACCGTTACTGGTAAAAAAAATAATAACAAGAAAAACTGGTTTCTTGTAAAAATAATGACACTAAAGTAAGGAGAATCATAATGGGTCTAACATCTCTTAAAATTGGGAGGTATGTACTGGTTTTAGTATGGCTGCAGTTCTTAAAAATCCCATGCACCCAGGGTATGCACACTCTGCTGGATTCACTCTGTCATTTGCTTGAGAACATTAAATAAGTTGCCCCACAATCTCGGCTTTGTGAGCTTTCTTTCAGATCTAAGCACGTACAATTGTCGTTTACTTTACTGTGTGTTGATCAGTCCACAACTAGCATGATATTCACATCATTGAAAGCAAAATAAATAAATAACTGAGGAACACAAGACTTAAAAGAGTAAAGAAGAGTCAAATCGTCACTCACCATTGAAAGGCCTTTCACATACATGAGCAAGGCAGATCCCAAAAAGCCAAAACACGGCCAGGATCTTCATTCTGTTAATGAAAAGGAGATTTGTGCTTCAGTTGCAGAATACCAGACTCCTGAAAAGAGATGAAAGAGAAGCGTCACTGTGCTACACAGTGAAATCGTCAAGAAAGAAAACTAACCTAGACGAGGTGACTCTAAAATACTCTGTTGAGAGATTGTTCTTCATTCTGTTTAAGCTCTTCCACACCACAACTCTTTAATGATACCCATGAGCCTGACTTGGGCTCAAAATTCTATATAAACACTGTTAGATTCGGAGCGACATGTAATGATCTGCTTTAGAGTGTTAAACCTGAAGGGCTCCCAGGTGAGTATTTCTCTACCATCTAGTGGATAATATAACATCAGACTGCAAACAATCATTAATATTTCTATACATTTGGCCACTTTAGGGTAAGTCATCAGTATTCATGAGTTGCATGGAGCCTTCAACAACAACACAATTCTTACTCAGGAACTTGAATAAACGCATACCAGCATGAAACTTTAAAAGTTACTATTTACTTTTACTCACTCAAATAAAAATTAATCAAATGTTCCCTTTTCTCTTTACCATATTGAAGCAATGCAACAGAGCATACACTCTTAAAAAAATGTGCAAGTAGGTTGCAATGCTTCATTTTGTTTCCTTGTGTCTTAGCTTTGTCACATTATCTGCCTTTATTCAATTTCTCTGTATTTGTCTTATTTTGTGTGCACATAATGCACGGCAGACTGTGCATAATGCTGAGTGTTTTACTGATACTGTGAACTCCATGCCAACACACCGGTGTGTGATGATGCGGGTTCGCTCCACGCTCCCATCCGTCTTTACGGGAGCCCTTGAACCCGTCACCGTCGGTAATGTTACGGATGAGCTAAGCAGTGAAGCAACAACATAGCAAGGGGATGGTGCAAAAGTGTCAAGTGCTTTTATTCAAATCACAATACAATACAATACAATGCAGTTTATTTTTGTATAGCCCAAAATCTCACAGGAAGTGCTGCAATGGGCTTTAACAGGCCCTGCCTCTTGACAGCCCCCCAGGCTTGACTCTATAAGAACTCCCAAAAAACCTTGTATGGAAAAATGGAAGAAACCTTGGGAAAGGCAGTTCAAAGAGAGACCCCTTTCCAGGTAGGTTGGGCGTGCAGTGGGTGTCAAAAGAAGGGGGTCAATACAATACAATACACAGAACAAATCCTTAATACAGCATAAAAATAAAAAACAAAACAAAACAATGTTCAAATTAAAGTGCAGTGTCCAAAGTTCCAATAAATTATCCATAAAAACAGATGTGACATGTGGAGGTTAAAAACAATAGAAGAAAAAAAAGTCTTAAAAACAATGAGGTTAAATACTGTAGGAAGCAGTCTTTTAAAAACAACAACAACAAGCCGGTAACTTTTTACCTGGCAGCCCCCCTGCTTCCCCCATCTGGGCTTCTCAACAGGGGAGTCATCCTACTTACAGCTGACCTTCACTCTGCCTACTTCAGCTGTTCAGTTCGCCTCTCCGATCCCTGGCTCCGGTAGGCTCCTCCTGACAGCAACTTGGGATCCACTGTGACCAGGGCGCCCATGCTGGGGAATACACTCCCCAAGTCCCGACTCCCGCTGCCTTCCATGGAGAGTCATCCGCCTTCTGGTCAATCCCGCTCCATGATCACTCAGGGGGAGTGACCACTACTACTATTCCCCATGTGTCGGCCCAACACCCAGGCTCACTGTTCAGCTGCAACACGAGCCTGCGGCTCTCTCTCTGTCTCTCACTCTCTCTCTCCTCTCCTTTCTCCTGCAACCTCTCTTCCGTTGTTTCTTTTCCTTCCTTAGCCAACTCGCATTTCTATTTATCAAGAGGGAAAGGCAGCTGTGGCAAATCAGCAGCCCCAGGAAAAATCACGGATGCGGACAGATTCCCACCTGTGCACTTGTATGAGAAACGGCCACATTGCGAATCGCCCCGAGAACCCCTTCAGCCATGCAACCACCATGCCCCCTCACCAAGCCGCGAGCATGGTGCTTATTTATTTAAACCTCGCCTTTGACGGGAGCTGTGGACCCGCTATACCACAAGGTGGCCGAACGCAGCCATAGGGGATGCACAAACCAGTGTGTTTCTTTGTGCCACTCCCAAGCCTGCATAAATGGGGAGGGTTACGTCAGGAAGGACATCCGGTGTCAAATTTTGCCAAATCAATATGCGGACAACAATGCAAATTTCCATACTGGATCAGTCGAGCCCCGGATTAACAACGACCGCCACCAGTACTGTTAGCCAACAGGGTTCTGGCAGAAATTGGGCTACTGTTGGCCGAAGAAGAAGAAGGAGAAAAAGAGGGTGGAGACGTGTTCAGAGGCTGGAGGACAAGAGGAAAGTAAAGAGAGAGGAACTATGGTTAGGTTGACAGATGAGATTAGACAGGAGTCCCCATGGACTATGATGTTTGCTGATGACATTGTGATCTGTAGCAAGAGTATGAAGCAGGTTGTGGAGACCCTGGAAAGGTGGAGATATGCTCTGGAGAGGAGAAGAATGAAGGTCAGTAAGAACAAGACAGAAAACATGTGTGTGAATGAGAGGGAGGTCAGTGGAGTAGAGCTGGCGAAGGTGGATGAGTTTAAATACTTGGGATCAACAGTACAGAGTAATGGGGATTGTGGAAGAGAGTGCAGGCAGGGTGGAATGGGTGGAGAAGAGTGTCAGGAGTGATTTGTGACAGACGGGTATCAGCAAGAGTGAAAGGACAGGTCTACAGGACGGTAGTGGGACCAGCTATGCTATATGGGTTGTAGACGGTGGCACTGACCAGAAAGCAGGAGACAGAGCTGGAGGTGGCAGAGTTAAAGATGCTAAGATTTGCATTGGGTGTGATGATGATGCATAGGATTAGAAATGAGTACATTAGAGGATCAGTTCAGGTTGGACGGTTGGGAGACAAAGTCAGAGAGTTGAGATTGCGTTGGTTTGGACATGTGCAGAGGAGAGATGCTGGGTATATTGGGAGAAGGATGCTAAGGATAGAGCTGCCAGGGAAGAGGACAAGAGGAAGGCCTAAGCGAAGGTTTATGGATGTGGTGAGAGATGACATGCAGATGATGGGTGTGACAGAACAAGATGCAGAGGACAGAAAGATATGGAAGAAGAAGATCCACTGTGGCAACCCCTAACAGAAGCAGCTGACAGAAGAAGAAGACACTCAAACAAATACATCTTTGGACTCGATGAACTTTATTATGCTGCTGCCATGTCCAAGGATTGTTTCATCCTTGTTCCCGACACTTGCTTGGGGTGGGATCCAATGTCCCTGTGACCATGCTCTGGAGAAGCAGATATGGAAAATGCATGGATGGATAGATGTCAAGGTTTTCCTCTTAATCAAATTAAGTAATTACTCCAAACATGTATAACAAGCAATTCCATCCAAAAAAAGTACTCTATAAGCTAGCCAGGTAAAGGAATGTTAATTACACCCCCTTATTTTTTACTCACTTTTTGTACTATATCAACACCAATAATAATGAATAGGCCACATTTTTATTGAAGACTGTATTGGCTGACACATCATTGGGTAAGACAGATATGTTTAAACTGCATTTATTTCATTTAAACTGTAATTCTAGAATAAATTGCCCTTGGATTGGAAATGAAGAAAACTATGCTTTTCTGATGTTGAGTATAAATATATCATAAATATATCAGTGTACCAAAAAATTAAAATAAACAAGCTTCCATAATCATGTGAAACACAAGGCATTGAGAAAAAAATTAATTTGCTGAAAAAATCTTTTACTTTCTTTCCAGTGGCACAAAGATGAGGGTCCCTGGGAGCACTCGGTGATTTGTCAACAATAACAACCATACAGGGCAGTCATGTACTTAAAACTTGTTCCTTTTAAGTGAAAAACAACTTAATGCGGCTGTGAAGTGGAAAATATGCCAGTTTTGAGAATAAAAGGTCTTAATTTTGATTAAGGTGGGGAATGGCAACAGTCCCTGAGATGGACAAGTCTGTTAAAAGAAAATCATCTGATGGTTATGCTCCAATGTCACTTAATTGTGTTATTTTGACATCTAAGAGATTAATGTCAATGTACACTCCTTAAAACTAAAGGTGCCAGAGTTCAGAGTGAAGCCATACAAGAACCATTTTTGGTTTCCAAAAGACCCACCCGCAAGAAGTTTCCAGAAAGAACCTTTTTTTTCATTTAAATCCATACAGTAAATCACCACAAATAGGTGGAAAAATATTTGTGAAACGCCAATGGGTCGTCATTTTTAAAGGAGTCGGCTGCATACGGTAACACAGGCTAAATCCAGGTTTTCTTAATCTGCTAGTGTCCTGCTAGGTTGCCTACCATACACTGTAAAAAATGACCATTAACTTTACAGTGTAAAAGTGTTAAATAGGGAAGATGAACTGTAAAATGTAGAAAAGTAAAGCACTGTTTCACTAACACTGAAGCACTGAAATTAAATGTACAAACCGATATAATATTTTCTACACTGTTCACCCATAAAAAATATACTTTTTTCTGAGAAAAATCATAACCATGATAGTAAAAACGAGACAATGCCATCAGAAAGAAAAAGTTGCTGTTTGTTGATGCCCGCGTCCGGTATGTGTGGTGACCAAGAAGACATGTTCTGTAACTTTAAACAGCTGCCACCTTAATTTAACTTAAAAGCATCATATGTACAGGTTTTATATGCTGTTCCTTCAATATGACTTTTAATTAATGTGCACCCGAAGTAAAAATAAGTTTGTGAGGTTGAAATGTAGTGCATGTTGCAATTTGCAGACCATTTTCAACATTTTCTGGGTTTAGTTCTTGGCAGCGATTATTAAATGTACATCTAATTACAATATTTGCATAAGGGAACGCCCTCTTTTTACCATATTGGTCCTGGTGACCCGCACTTTGCATAGTGGGCTAAAAACTTGTCTTTCGCAGAGTCCTGAAGATTTATTGGGGATATGGAAGCTGGTTTATGGTGGGTTTGCTGTGGCATAGCTAGCTTGCTGAAGGCCACTGTGCAGCGCTTTGAGGTGGGCCCCTTCTGACTAGCATAACTGTCAGTAATTTATTCGCAATTAGATCCTAGGAGCCGGCTGGGCAGTGGCGTCCGCTGCGCGATATCAGATCGATCACACGCTGGTTACAAAGAAACCAGATCTCTAAGTGGAATTTGTAATAACTTCTTTAATCGCTTTATAGCAGCCGCTGTAAGTTAGCAAAAATAAAATACATTGTGGGAATGGAATGTGGGAGGTGTAGTAGTTGTACATAAACATTGTACTTCTCCCTCTGCGTGATTGCCTTTGTAGATTTCAACTGTGTTTTGGGTCAACCCCTGCATTACTTCAACTTTGTGACTGATGCTTGAACATTATCCTGAAGAATTTGTTGATTTTGGGTTGAATTCATCCGACCCTTGACTTTAACAAGGTCCCCAGTCCCTGAACTAGCCACACAGCCCCACAGCATGATGGAACCTCCACCAGATTTGACAGTAGGTAGCAGGTATTTTTCTTGGAATGCGGTGTTCTTCTTCCACCATGCAAAGCGCTTTTTGTTATGACCAAATAACTCTTTGTTATTTGCACTTTGCTCCAAAATGAATCTGGCTTGTCTAAATGAGCATTGGCATACAACAAGTGACTCTGTAAGTGACGTGAGTGCAGAAAGGGCTTCTTTCTCCTCACCGCGCCATACAGATGTTCTTTGTGCAAATTGCGCTGAATTGTAGAACGATGTACAGATACGCCATCTGCAGCAGGATGTTCTTGCAGGTCTTTGGAGGTGATCTGTCGGTTGTCTGTAACCATTCTCACAATCCTGCACATATGCTGCTCCTGTATTTTTCTTGGCCTGCCAGACCTGCTGAGTTTAATAGCAACTGTGCCTGTGGCCTTCCATTTCCCGATTACATTATTTACAGTTGAAACTGACAGTTTGAACCTCTGAAATAGTTTTTTGTAGCCTTCCCCTAAACCATAATAATAAACAATCTTTGTTTTCAGATCTCTTGAGAGTTTTTTGAGGATCCCATGCTGTCTGTCACTCTTCAGAGGAGAGTCAAAGGGAAGCACAACTTGCAACTGACCACCTTAAATACCTTTTACCACTCATGTTTGGACACACCTGTCTATGAAGTTCAAGGCATAACAAGCGAATCCAACCAATTTGGTGTTAGAAGTAATCAGTACTGAGCAGTGACATGCATTCAAATCAGCAAAATTACAAGGGGAGCCACATTTCTGCACAGCTATAGTTTTTTCACATTTGATTTAATTTCATACAACTAAACACTGCTTCACTAAAAATCTTTCTTCGGAAAACACCCCAGTACTCAGATGATCCTAGGAAATGAAAGACATACGACTGTTATCTTTTCACTTGAAAGTAGAGTAAATTATTATGCAGGCTGAGTGGGGTCCCCAAACCTTTTCATATGTATATGTAGAATGTGGACCCACTTACTTTTCCAAGACAACTTTGTGAAGATGATTAAAGTTTAACATAAGCTAAAAAGTAGAAACTGTGCTATAAAATGAAGCAATTTCAATTTTTATCCAACAACTGTCGGGATACCACTACACAATAGACCTGTTTTTACACAAGTTCAGAGAAAATGGACTTAATAAAGTGGTCATGCTAACAAATCCTCACAGTAGCGACACTAATGCACAATAAGCCATACTAAGGTACACAATAAAACTGATTACAGACGTTAAACTGTTACAACCTTACAAAAATGGATTTCACTGACAAGTCACAAATTATATTACTAGTACCTTAAAATACTTGCTTGCATGCCTTCTGCTGGGCAAAACTCTCAACAATGTTTGACACGTCGAGTTGTCTGGCACGCTCGTTTTCGATTGAGAGTACAGCCAAGCCATCAAGTCCTTCTCGCGATATGGTGCTTCTGTGGTCATTTTGATGAGTTTTAAATTGGAGATCGATCGTTCACACGCAGCAACACTCACTGCCAGCAGTAACTTGTAAACCGTGCAAAAGTCACTGAAAGTAGACGACAGTGCAGAGTGATCTATCAGCAACAGTTCGGCTACTTCGAAAACAGTCGACTTGGTTGACATGATGGATTGAAGCCATGCACGAAATTACAACAATTGAGCCGAAAACGCCAGTGAAATGTCGGTGCTATAGCGCTCAACAAGAAGATCGGCAGCAGCATACAATTCGTCGTCAGCCATTGAGGTCAGAGATGAAGGTAACAAGACATCGAATGAAGAAGCCACTGCATCGAGACGCTGTTTTAGTTTTTTTTTTCACCCATACTTCTCCGAGTGGACCCCCAAGCTCGTAGGCCCTTGTGTTTTGCACAATCTGCACAATCCATTGCTACGCCATAGATGGGTTATTTACAATCAACTCACAAACCAGTATGCACACCTTACACCACAACAGTATACTTTACTTCCCCACCAAACAACGTGACATAACACCGCAAAACATGAATGAAAAGTCGTTATGTACGTAAGCGATGTGCAGTGGAAAAAAAAAGAATTTGGAAAAGTAGCTGGCAGCAGTGTTGCCAAATATTTCCAAAGAAAAGTCGCTAACGGATGCCTAAAAAAGTCGCTGGATGACGTAAATACCTCATTTGACTATCCATAATAATTCTTTAGACTCCGCCCCCATTCATCGTAGCCCTCGGCGCGGACTAACATTAAGCTCATTTTCAAAAAAAAAAAGTACTAGAGATCATTTATTTACCAAGGGCTATACTTGACATGCAATTGGGGTGACCCAACGCTTTTTAACCCATTCATTATAGTGTCATTCAGTCATCACAGTAAACGTTAGATACGTTTGCACAAAGTTTCAAAATGATCTTCCTGCAACTGAATGGAGCAGCGAATAAGTGGCCAGCTGAATAAAGAGCCAAGAATAAGTACGCATCTGTGACCTCGTCTAATATGCAGAAGAAAAACCCTGGAATCTTTAATGTATATAGGCTACCTAACAGGACACTATAGAGACTTACGAATAAGTAATTAAAGGTTCTTTCTGGAAGCTTCATGATGGGTCTTTTTTAAAACAAAAACGGCTTCCTTATCCAATCGCTGTGAACAACCACTCTGGCTCCTTTATTTTTAAGAGTGTAAGGCAGTACTAAACACAATGCAAGCCAAAAAAATGGATCGCCCATGCCACCCACACACTTAAACTCATTTTAAACTAATCAAATTAATTTAACCCGCACGGTTTTGAAAATCAGAAAAACCCACGTACAAACACCCACACAGTAAGGTTCTGGAGCTGTCAGCCATACTAACTGCTGCGCCACTAATTAAAACTGAAAACTCTGTAATTAAACCAAACCACATAAATAACCTGAGGTACTTATGTAGTTTTGAGGTCCCCTTTTTCATAACATGTAGATTTTACTTACAGGCCGTCGGCTACTGCTTTTCTTCTGAAGCAGGATTGCCCTTCCAGTGAGCCACCCGTGTTTTATAGTCGCTTCCCAGTGGGCGGAGACCGGAGTTACGCACTTTCTGTGAATTTGTATCCTTTTGTTTTAAATCTACATACTTCGTGAAACAGTAGAAATGGTCCTCTAAAGTGCGGCAGGTTCAAACACAAATAAATGCGGCCGTTTGTTATACGAAGCAGGGTTATTACTGCCTATTTAGTGAAAGGTGCGGTTTAAAACAGACATGTGTGCAGGCTTCAAAAATAGATTCAGGGGTTTCATTTTTGCCTGGGTCAGCGGTTTGCGTATACCTTTAGGTACAAGGTGCAATAGTGCAGGCTTTTTTTCTCTTTCTCTCTCTTTTTAAGAGGCTCAGATTTTCATTTAGGTTCAGGCGTCTTGCCAATCTTTTGTGAGTTTGTTGCTCCGTTTTAACCTTGATTCATTTTTTTAGCGTTCTATTATCCTGTTTTTTTTAGCCTTTGGGATTTCATCTGTATTATGTTAAAAGTGCCAGTCATAAGATTTATAGTATTATCAACCACACCACATGCACTTCAGAACAGGACATCCACCTGAATGTTTGGACCTGGACAGTTCTTGGATGGGATACAATTAAAGAGAAAAACGGATTGCTGCTGGAAAAGGTGTTGGTGAGGCCATCACAGGGTTCAAATCCTGCAGTCTGTGTGTAGAACCCATTGCAGTGAGGGAAACATTGTGCCATAATAATTGGTGTCATCCTTTGGATGAGACACGGAACTGAGGTCCTGAATCTCTGTGGTTAGAAAAGATCCCTGGACTTTCGTCAGATAGAGCAGGATGTTTTCCATTGCACTGGCTAAATTGTTCAGCACAGCTTGGTCATTCTGGTCCCTTAATCACCCCCTGTCCCTTGTTGGTTAACTTTCTCCCTTACCCCCTGACCACCTAATTGCTAATGTGTGGTGAGCATACTGGCGCATGCATGGCAGCTGTCATATCATCCAGGTGGTACTGCACATTGGTGGTGGTTGAAGTGGTGCCGCATTGTCTATGTAAAGTTTGTAAGTGGCTAGAAAAGGGCTATATAACTGGAATTATTAATATAAAAGAGTAGAATGAAATATTTTGCTATTCTTAGTTTTCTTGATTTCATTTGTTTATTTATTTATTTTTTTTTGATTGAATGTAAGGTTAACTAGATAATATTCTCTTAATTCATCATCATTTAGTTTTTAGGCTGACCTTATTTTATCACCTTTGCATCAGTAACAAAATTCCCAGGACCCCACCATTCTTTACATCATATTCTCACACAGACAGACTGGACTCTGAGTTGAAAAGTGAAAACTAGAGCACCACAAGGAACAGTCCTGTCTACTTTACCCTTCACTCTGTATACATCAGACTATAAATATAAGAGCAGGTTATGTCACTTGCAGAAAATCGCAGATGATTCTGCACTTATGGGGTGCATTGATTAAAGGGATGAGACAGAGGAGAGGAATCCGGTGGAGAACTTTGTTCTACACTTTAAAATCAGCAAAACCAAAGAATTGGTTAAGGACTTTCACCGTACCAAAGGGACTCCATGTCTGTTCACTATTCAAGGAGTGGATGTAGAGGTGGTCCACTCCTACAACTAGAGAAGGATGGTTGATATGTTGTGCGTGCAAGAGACTAAATGGAAGGGGAGTAAGGCCAGGTGGATCGGAGGTGGATTCAAATTGTTCTATCATGGTGTAGATAGGAGGAGAAATGGGGTAGGAGCTATTCTGAAGGAACAGTATGTCAAGTGTTTTTTTGAGGTGAAAAGAGTGTCAGGCAGAGTAATGATTATGAAGGTGGAAATTGGAGGTGTGATGATGAATGTTGTTAGTGCATATGCACCGTAAGTTGGATGTGCAATGGGCGAGAAAGAAGATTTTTAGAGTGTGTTGGATGAAGTGATGAACAGTGTACGCAAGGGACAGAAAGTGGTGATTGGAGTGGATTTCAATGGGCATGTTGGTGAAGTGAACAGTGGAGACGAGGAGGTGATGGGTAGGTATGGTGTCAAGGAGAGGAATGAAGAAGGTCAGAGGATAGTGGATTTTGCCAAAAAGATGGACATGGCTGTGGTGAATACGTATTTTAAGAAGAGGGAGGATCATAGGGTGACGTACAAGAGGGGAGAAAGATGCACACAGGTAGATTACATCCTATGCAGAACAGTTGATCTGAAGGAGATTGAAGACTGCAAAGTGGTGGCAGGGAAAGTGTAGTTAAGCAGCATAGGATGGTGGTCTGTAGGATGATGTTGGAGATCAAGAAGAGGAAGAGAGTGAGGGCAGAGCCAAGGATCAAATGGTGGAAGTTGAAAAAGGAAGACTGCAAGGTTGAGTTTAGGCAGGAGGTGAGACTGGCACTGGTTGGCAGTGAAGAGTTACCAGACAGTTGGGAAACTACAGCAGATGTAGCAAGGGTGACAGCAAGAAGGGTGCTTGTTAGATTCTTGCATTACCACAAAATTCTTCCCAAATTGTCCCCAGTAGATTTCACAGAAAGCTTAGGCATTTGGCAATCAATAATTCCAAATCGACAGTTTCAAGTCCCTGTACGGTAATTCCACAAACACCATTTTTGTCTCTAAACTGCCGACTAATCAAGATAGTAGAAGAAACTTCATTCAAGTGTCACAGTATCAGTTTCAGCAAAGCTGTGATCTGGGGTGGGAGTCAAATTTGTGTGAAGGACTCTGTGGCTGCAGAGAAGTACAGAGAGAAGGGTCAGAGCACAGTTATTGCCAGGTACCTGCTGGGTTTATTGGAGAGCGAAAATATAAGACAATGAAGTGTTAACACATTTTGATACTGCAGTTCTAATTCAGAAATGAACACGTGGGATCAGAAAAGCAATAATGGAAGAATAAAAAGATTTAAAGGAAACAGGGAAGAGAGAAAGCAGCCAACAATAGAAGTAAGGCTTGAAAAGAGGGAAGCAGCATCTCAAATCGGACAATTCATACTTTTGATGTTCATTCAGCCATCCCCTTATATTATGAGAGGTGTCCAGTGTGAATAGCATTCATCTCCAACTACAGCAAATGTGACACCTTGAGAAGCGTGCAGTATTTCCATAGCCATTCTGTTTGGTAAATCCCCATTTCTCTCCCCTACTTCCCATCATCCAGATATCCTCTCCATCATCTTTCTACTCTTTCCCACGTGCCCATTTAGAGCACCACCAACAATCACCTTTACTCTCTTTTGTACTGATCTAAGCTCTTCATCCATTTGTGCCCATAAAACATCCTTTTCCCCCATTATTGGTCCATTTACTAATATCACCAAAACACCTTATCAAAAAAGAGGTGTCTCGTCTTGTGTCTTGGTGTGCTTCCGACAGCCTAGTGCTCAATACCACTAAGACAGAGAGAATGGCCATTGAGTTTTGCAAACAGCAATTACACCCTCTGTTGTGATGTGAAATTTTGCATACAAGTTAACTTTAAAAAGTTAAATATTTTGTATGTCTTTATTTGTAACTTAGACAAAGAAATGTAATATTTTTGCTACATTATTGATAATAACAGCAATAGTTTGATGGTTTAAGAACCCCTTCCCTCCTTTTAGGGTAGTTTTATGACAGAATTGGGGGGAAGTGCCTCAAACACGTTTGGTAAGTGTGTCTCTGCTAAAGTCTCTCTCTCCCAATCCCCACAGGAAAGCCAGGCTGCCTGACTGCCAAGCTATACCTTAACATTTGGTTTTGTGGGCAGGTGTAAAGATGTTCTTTCACCCCATTGGTCTGAAGTTTGGCTGTTTGGAACTGGCTTGTATCAGAAGCCTTTAAGTACCACGACACCCTATTGGCTCTAGGGGTTGGACAGAAAAGCTATAAATTTGCTTGCTTACCTCACACTCTCTATCTTACCAAACTGATGAAAGAACATCTCACACCATGAACTGAAAAGGACAACACAATGAAGCACACAGCTCAGCAGCCATATTGAGACAGGCATGCAGTCTATTCTGAAGAAAGCTGACCACAAATGATTCCTTAACTAGAAACATTTTAAGTAACTAACAAGTCTGTGTGCCGCCTGAAACTACACATCACTATTTATCAGGTTGTATGGTTGCCAATATTCAAATATACTTTGCATATTGTTATTATTTATGAATATTATCAAAAATCCACCCATTATCCAACCCGCATTATCCTAACCACAAGGTCTCAAGGTTCTGCTGGAGCCAATCCCAGCCAACACAGGGCACAAGCAAGTAAACAAACCCCGGGCAGGGTGCCAGCCCACCGCAGTATTATCAATAATACATTGTTTAAATTGTAACTTAACTCCTGCTTGTCTTTTACTACACCTAATTGCCTGAGGTTATAGATGTAGAAGGAAAGGTGGGGAGAATTTATATACTATAATACCTTATAAACAGTGGTAAGTCTGTGAGATTTGAGGCATTCTGACAAAGGCTACATATTAATAATACAATAGGGGAAAGTGGAGTAAAATATTACTCAACCAAGACAAAACACCCTTTCCCACTAGAAATTAACAGTTCTGTGTCACTGTGGTGAAATCCTTCAAATTTTGGGGCACAACTATCACAAACACTCTCAGCTTGGACCTTAACAGCACTTCCATCACTAAAAAGGCACAGCAGAGATTGTACTTCTTATGCCAACTAAAGAAATTAAATATTTCCTAGTCAATCCTAGTCCAATTTTACAAAGCCATATTTGAAAGTATAATCACATTCTCCTTTGGTTTCTGGTCTGGTTCAACATTGGCACACTCCAAAGCTGAATTATAGCATATTGTGAGGTCTGCTGAGAAAATAATTGGCTGTGCTCTTACCTCTGTGGCAGACCTGCATACATCTTGTGTCACTAACTATGTCATAAGGACCTTCACAGATTCATCCCACCTTGCTCATCATTTATTATATTAACCTCCCCCCAGTAAACATTTCAGATCAATTAAAACTAAAACTAACAGAAGCCTCAATAGTTTCTTTCCCAGAGCCATAGCCCTCTCAAAGCAGTAACTCTGCCTGTCTCTTTGCATTTTCATGTGTTCTGTCAGATACTGTATGAAGGTACGTGTGTTTACAGTGCATGTACATGTATGTATGTGAATGTGCATGCTCACTACACACTCACACTTTCACTTGTACATCATCATTTGCTCATTTCCTTTATAATTGTACTATTCTGCCACTTTGTTTGAAGTCTTGCTTTTCCACTTATGCACTTTATGTTATTTGTATGTGATGTTGTGTTCTGTTATAAGCAGCTCCAAATCCACCAAGTCAAATTCTTGTACAATAAGTACTGACGAAAAAAAGTGATTCTGATTCTGATATGCACAAATTACATTAACTATAATTTCACTAAGGTCCAGCCTGACACTCATCACCCTATCACTCCTCCTGTTCACACTGACATGACTATCTTTTAGTTGTTTGGAGATTACAATTCCTACACTGTTTCTCATTTGCTCCACTTTAGAATAGTGTAAAACCTCCTTCCAGTTCTCTTACCTCATTCCTCTTCCATCTTGTTTCCTGTACACAGAACACTTCCACTTTCCTGTTTTCCATGAAATCTGACAACTGTTTTACTTTCTCACTCATTGGCCCAACATTCAGGGTCCCAACACTTCCCTTTAACTTACTCTTTCATTTCGCCTGCAGTGTTGTCTTCTTCTGGACTAATGTTTTTATCCAGGGTTGCCTTTGACCCGGCAGCCTTCTCCCACTTTCCACATGGGTCAGGTGAGGCCCCTGCACATGACCTATGAGACCAAAACCCTTGTGATATCATGGCTGCATTCAATTACTCTGCCATAGAACAAATGAAGATCAGATACCAAAAGAACTCATGACTGAAACACCAAAGCAACAAGTCAGAAATTGTCCACAGGTGTAGAATTCCGGTGCCATTGGGGACTTAGCTAACATTTTTTTTTACATTATCTAAGAGTCAGATATCACATTTTTTTATTAAATATTTTCTAAACAGTAAGTCATATTCATACAATATGTGCAACTACATGCATCAGTAGACCACACTAAAAACCTGCTTTTTAACATCCCTATACAATGTCAGGTAGCTAAAAACCCAACCCAGATAGGCTTGTGGTGCCTCAGTAGCTTTCATAGACTGCAGAGTCCAATTCAAGTGATGAGAAAATAACATTAACTGATGTGCTCTTGTTAGCTGTAGAGGCTCTGTGAAGTATTATTGTTCAAAAGTCTTCAAAATATATTTTTTTAAATAAGCACCTGACAGAGAGATAAAATCTCTGTTGAAGTCCCAAGGAAAAAATGTTGGCTGATTCAGACCAGGATGGAGCGCAGGCCCAGGTTATTGGCTCATAGTGTCAGAGAAATGCTGAATTATTATATAAGTTGTCACACATGTGTGCATGGGAGGCAGTCTATGGGCCTAACTAAGGGTTAAACAGTGGGTCAGGGGTTGACAAAGTGCACTAATGTCCTCTCTCCCTCCTCTGAAGAAACCCAGAAAGGGAAGACCAGCTAAAGCCTAACTAATTTCTATGTCCCTATCCAGACCACACCCTCTTGCTGAGCTCACTTCCACAAGTACCCTGTTGGTCCCTCCTTTTCCTTTCCAGCCACTCACTTGCGTTTACCAGTCAGTTCCTTTCTGGACTCAGTCTTTTGAGATAACTCAGCAGAGCTTCTGACAATATACGGGTTGGATCCCCAAACCTTTTCCTTGTTTCTGTGTTCTCTTTTACAAAGCATTTTTTTCATGTATATAATTTTATAATCCCCGCAAAAAAATAAAATAAAACCTCCAATAACAACCCAACAAGTATTAAGCGCAGTATATAATCCCCTCTTTGTAACAAAACCACACCACTCAGTTACCCACTAAATGTAAACTCTTTATCAACAATAAAGTGAAATTACCAAAAGAAAAAAATATATACAGTTGTGCTTGAAAGTTTGTGAACTCTATAGAATTTTCTATATTTCTGCATAAATATGACCTAAAACATCATCAGATTTTCACTCAAGTCCTAAAAGTAAATAAAGAGAAACCAGTTAAACAAATGAGACAAAAATATTATACTTGGTCATTTATTTATTGAGGAAAATGATCGAATATTACATATTTGTGAGTGGCAAAAGTAT